>NC_080711.1:14698927-14771427 GCF_019097595.1 Hemibagrus wyckioides
GAAAAAAGTAAGGATCGAATCTCCGAGAGCTAGGAACTGAAGACACTCCTTCGCACGCGCAGGAAAATTCAACAGCTACTCATCCGGTGTCGCGTTTATTTATCTAAAGCGGGGTTTTCTTTTTAGTCTTTAAAACTTTTGCGCTAGCAAAAGGCCAGCGTTTGTTTAGAGTTTCGTGAAAAAAAAAATAATAAGAAGAAGATATCAAAGAAAGACGCCATGGTGCTGAAATCAGAGGACGGTGTCGGTAAGTTGCCTGTCAAATATAAACTGTGGAGCAGTTAGCACTCAAAGCTAATACACGACCAACAAGTGTGTGTGTGCGCGCGTGCGTGCGTGTGTCTATGGGGGTTATTAGTAAAGTATTTATTTTTATCCCGTACTATAATCTATCCCTAGCTTGAGTGTAAATTATACTTTTGAGATAAACCCACATCTTTCTTATTTATTTATTTATTTATTTATTTATTTATTTATTGCTGTTCAAACCTACTAGAACTTTCCGTCTACTTAGTGATAGAGAGATTGCTGCATTACAAAACATGTCTGTTATAAATACAACCGTGCGATTGTTTTAAGCTACACATTCCTCAGTCTTGAACTTTATCATGTCGCTGTTAATCTGAGATGACTGCGCTTCTGTATTTGCATTTTTAGCCTGCTTGAATGAAATACCGCCGATTATAACTGCCGTATTGTTTCTTAATCCGGTGTGTGACGTAATCACCCGCGTGATTGCGTCACTGGTTGCATCATCGTTCACGGTGGGCAGAGAAAGGGTCCTGTGGTCTCAGCTGCTGCTGTGTATCAGGGTTTAGCTCTGTTTCATACTGCATGATGATAATAAGTAATAATAAGTGACTGTAAAATAATTCAGGCGTATTTGGTTGGATCCTGCATCGAATGTAAAGGGAAGGATGAGAAGCCGGTCGAGATCTCTGACCTCATAATGCGTGTTGCGGTCAACAAAACACGGACAGTTTTTTGAAAAGGATTATTTTTGTTGTTTAGAATGCCGTAGTGTCCATTGGCGTCAAAGATTTACTACAGAAACAAAGCTTTAAATTTTATCCCGTAAAAATACATCAGCACACGATTTCATCATACGTTACATACACATCAACAGTAAACCCAACAGTTATCGGTGTGCAGGTAGGTGTTTTGCTGTTAACTGAAACTTCAGGAGAAACTGAACCGCTTCGTCATTTCAACATCTATAATCTTGTTTGTGATGTCTTCGGCACGACACAGGGCGAGTCCTACTCTTAAGAAACATCATCATCATCGTACCTGACCTAAACAAATATTTATCCAAGATTTATTTATTTTTTTTGTATACAAATGCATATGTAAAAGGGTTTCAGGTTGAAGTCGTGCAGCTCGAAAACAGCGCTGCCTCAGGGTGAGACATCTACCTTACAGCCAAAGAATTAAAAAGCAAAAAGAAGGCAGTGATACAGCTCTGGCCTGACAGAGCTTGACCTCTGAATGCTGGACCTGTCACAGTCAGAATGAGAATAAACTGAATCAGTGGTAGTTTAACGGAATGAATCATGCAGCCCACGCCCAGCAAAAACATCAACTTAACCTGAGTCATATCTTTATCAGACACAGTCTAACTCCTGCTCTGAGCCTAAAAAACACTCATAACAAACCTCCTGCATGCCAGCCTGCAAAATTAGCAGCTGCAGAACCCTGTGTGTGCAATCAGCTAAACCCCGTCTGCTGGAACAAGGCATGGCTTGTTCTTTAAATATTCTCTTATGCAATGCGTTCTTCACTTATCAGTTCGAGGCATGAAAATCTACATACTTTACTGCACGGTAAAACCTGATAATCCCTTGAACTTATTCCTTCTCTTTAACTCCAGTGGTCATGACAGGTTTTGGATATAGATCTATACGTTTTCAGAAGTTGCAGCAAAGCTTTCAATATTTTTAAGGCAGCAGGTGAACTTTCGTTTCTGATATAATTTCAAACGATGACGTTTATGTTTAATACATCCAAATGATTTCTAGGCATTATCCATAATCCTGTGCTGATACTGTTGCAGAGAAACGTCCGCCTTTACATGGCCATGGCACTGGCTCTTAACAGCACATAACATCTGTGTAGAATACTAAAGTAACCGCAATCATGCACCGATTTTTAATTTCCCGTACGTTATCGATATTAAAGCACAGAGAATCGTCTAGTATTGACATTCTCATAATAAGTCCGATGCCTTCGTGCTGTAAAAACATATCACAGGAGATATGTCAGAATTTGATCAGATACTCATCCAGCATTTTAGATTAGATGCTCAGTATCTGTAGCACAATAATATGTTCTCAGTCAATATACGTAGATCTTTTGTCACATGGAAACTGGAGTCTTATCTCAGTGGACTTGGGGCACTGAGGTGGGGGATGTCCTGGACGGGGTGTCAACCTAATGCATTGTATAATCTCACACATACACACTCACCCGCCCCAGTCGGACTTGGACTGGGGGAGGAAACCAGTGTTCTGGGAAGAAACCCCTAAAGCACGAGGAGAACATGCAAACTCAACTCAACCCTGGAGCTTTAACTAAAGCTTTAGCTCAGACTTCATGGCCATAAGCCAAGCACACATTTAACCTTTCAAACATATTAAAAATGATAAACATTGCTAGCTAGCTAGTTGCAAAATGTCTGGAATTTGGACAGTTTCAGACACTTCATGGCCACGAGCCAAGCACCATTAAAACAAACCATCCTGACATCCTGGACATCCTCTTGTGTGAATGCGCTGGATTTAGTAATAATACAGCAACAAACTGTAATAATGTGCTAGAACTCCCTCTCTCACTCTCACTCTCACTCTCACTCTCGTTCTCGCGCTCTCTCTCTCTCTCTCTCTCCCCTTTCTCACTAACCAGTTTCATGCCATTCCTGACACGGGAACAGGCAGCTGCAAGTCCTAACTCAGCCCGACTTGCAGCCAAAATGCAGAACAATGCTCTGTACCCATCGCCGACTTGATGTTCATTTAGCGTCTCTCATAAAGACACAAAGCCGAACCGCAATTTCCAGGAACACCATTTATTTGTGTATGGACGCCGGGGGGGGGACAGAGCAGCCTGAAAGACTTCTTTCCGTGTAATGTGGACTTCCTGTAGGCTGAAAACGTTATTATTGTCGTGTTACAGTACAACACTGTGACCAATCACACACTATAAGAGCTCTGTAGAGAGCATTTCAGGAGGGACAGAATGGGATTAGGGGAGCATTATGGAGCAGGTGTGTGTGTGTGTGGTATGGGGGTTGTGTGTGTGTGTGTGTGTGTGTGTGTGTGTGTGTGTTTGAGGGAGTATGGAGGATTGAGCAGACCAGCTGTCCCTACCATGAGAAAGAAGGGGGCATCTGAGCATCTGAAATACTTACTTGAATGTAGTTTTATTTTTTATATTTCATTAGTTTCTGTGATTCAGTTCAGTTCCAACAGACATTGTGGGATTACAGTAAACAGTATTGTGTGTGTGTGTGTTGAAGGTGTGTCATATCCTGAATAAGAGTCTTTCTGATTACAGCAGCAGTTCTCAGGTTTACAAAATCCATGTGAAAGTTGCATGTTTCGGGAACTGGAAATATTTCCATTAGGTGTGGAAATGGCAAATTTCTTGACTGTACCGTTTAATTTTGATTCTTTTAGCCAATGACTTCGTATTCACTGATATCTCAGTGACCACCACAATATCACACTATCAATATCTATATCTTACTGGGCAAATCCAAAATATTTCCCCTCCTATGATTTGACTTACAGATAATTAATTGAGGCAACATTCGTGAAATCCTGGGACTGATTGGTCCTTTATGTTGTCATGGAAACTAATTTTTACATTTAACCACACTGAAATTGTAGTTGAGGATGTATTATTTAGTTTGTGAATGTACTCAGCATTATAAAGGTATGTTCTTATGCTTCTTAAGTGAGAATCTTTTTTTTTTATATCAGGACATTTTTTCCAAATCTGAGTTCATCCTCACACAGCAAATTCAACTATATATATATATATATATATATATTTTTTTTTTTTTTCAATGTACTTATTCAAACAGGGAAAACCACCTGCTGTTACTAAAAGTGCAAGTGTTTCTTACCTAATACTCCACCCAGCATCCTTCAAGCTTCCTTATAAACGTTGCTTAATTTTCGTAAACTGACAGAAAAAAACAGGATGTTGTGAGACATGGCTTAATCTCGGAAAGGGTGTAGACTTTACTCTTTCACCAAGTATAACTGTAAGCTAAACCCTCAACAGGAAGCAGTGTCTTGCGCATATCTCAGCTCAGGAAGTGCCCCTTACTACTCTGTGGAGCAGGGGATCATGGGGGTCGGCAGCAGTTTCGATGGCTAGCTTATTTTTAAAATAAAAAAAATAAAAAGGAGTGTGTGTGTGTGTGTTTGCGTGTTCAGTTTCCTGTCTACACCTACGAGATGTTTATAGCCTACTGTGTAGGGTTTGGTCACATGACCAGAGCCTGTGGCTTCCGCTGGTTAATCTGATGTGTACCGGATGTGTGGAGGGTTTTTCCATCCAGGCTGAGTGTGGTGTGGTAAAGTGGATGGAGCTGAATGAATAGATTATATGTTCAGTGTGTTGTATGTTCTATCTCAGACTAATTCAGCCTGCCTGCTCAGGCGTTAAAATGATCTTTCTGCTTAATTTCGCTGCCTTTAGCCAAATCGTAAACCCACTGATTCATTGTAATAAACTAATGTTACAGTTTTACAGCATCACAAAATGAATTCAGCTCGGTTTTATTTGTGTAGTGCTTTTCATAAACCACAAAGCATCTTTACAGGAACCAGACTCAAAAGGGAACCAATCCACATCCAGGTGCCACCACATAGTGTCGGTACTGACCTGATGTGCTTCAGATCTCTCGCCTCTCCACTAGGGGTGTGTAAAAGTTACTCTGATAACAGTTTCATAGCATTTTGTAGTATAAATAGTACGGAAGCAACAGTACAGTTAACCCATGGTTCAATATGTAGCGCGGTTTTTACCCACGGGTTTCGGTTCTGTTCGGATGGCTTGGTAAATTAAAGTTTTTTTTTCCAAATTATTCTTTGCTTAGGTGACAGGAACAGTAAGATGTTAAGAAGAAAAAAAAAAACGGTTTTAGTTGCAATTCTCTTTATTTTACTTAAATGCAAAAATCAACTTGTACACATTCATAGTGTACTGAAAATAGTGAGATATTAAAAATAAAGATATATAAAAAAATGAACACTGGCAGCTCACAGCACGTCAGCTTCATGAACTGCATGGACAATATTCACTGCATTTATCAACTCTTCTGCCAAATTAGCGCTTGTTTGACTTTCATACAGGAGACGTGTTTGGAGTACAGCGCTCTTTATTTCCCAATCCGCTCTGTAATGAACAGTCACCGTTAGATAACTCTCTGTTACCCGCGAGGTACAACTATCTGTTGTTAGAGCTTTAGCCAATTCGTTTTCGATGTTGTTGCTCGTCTTTTCGTAGAGGTCGGGAATTATTATAAGGTCGAGCACTATTATAAGGTGTCGAAAGCCCACATCACCGATCACTGAAACCGGCTGCAAATCCTTCTCTCGGAACCAGTTGGATGTGAATGCTGGAAAGAATCAGATAGGGACTGTTCCTTTTTGGATGCCTGTGTTACCTGCTCTGCCATCCTTCTTCCACACAGTGATATTGCGGGGTGATGGTGCTGCAGATGTGCGGTCAAATTATTTCAACGAAAAAGCGAAAAAAACGCGGGTTCACATACGCGTATTGAACCGAGGAGATCGTATTGAACCGATGAGGTCGTATTGAACCGAGGAGGTCGTACCGAACGGTTCAATATCATATTGAGTATTGTGGCACCCCTAATAAATAGTGTGAACAGTGTATGAACTGAAGAGGAAGTGCACTTGAAGAAGCCCCCCATGATGCACTTTTTAAAGTGTGGACCCTTCATGCACTCAACACCCAGTGTTTCATTTAAGTAGTGGAAAAGGGGCGGGGCTACCAGGTGCTGACGCTGGACGAGAAAGGATTCTAAAGATAGCCGATGAACGAGAACGAGTCTCACAAATGTACTTTAAATCAGCTCACGTTGTGTGATTTCTTGTTCTGCTAAAACATTACTTGACTTTTATATAATTTACCATCGACTGGAAAAGGTTTATACTTCCTGTTAGTAAAAAAACATTCCATTTGTAACATTCATACACTAGACACTATAGTGTAAGTGCATATAGTCATTTGGGACACAGCTCATGTGTTCTGCTTTGATTGATTCTTTCCAGGGCTTTCCTCTGCTCCCACACGATGCAGGAAGTTTACACTGCTAATCCCAGACTGTTTGCTTTCGAGAAGCCCTGTCTGTCCAGGCTCACTTTCACACACTGATCAAGCTTCAGACCGCACCGACGGTTCAGCCTTTTTATCATTACGACGCCATCACGTTATTGCTAAAATGCATTTCGGCTTGAGGCGCAGTTCTGTACGTGGTGAAAATAAATAATGATTTCTGTAATAATTCTACAAAGGATTCCCAGAAGCACTAAATTTTCCCTTCTTAAGCAGACGCCTCTAATGATGCTGTACGTGTAGAATAATGCAGTTTATACCGTTAACCGATAACGGCAGCTCGGACAGGGGTGGTGTTCCTGTTTCTATAGTAACGACTTACATTTGTAATAGCAGATCATTAGTTCGCATTCACTGAGAATGTGTGTAATCTGTGATATGGTGAATTTTTCTGCTCGGACACGTAGATCCAGGAGTCTGAGCGCTGTATGAATCCTCCTGTAGGCTTTCTGACAGGAGGATGTTTTTCAGAACAGCTTTGCGGTTTCTCAGTAACACAACACGCTTTGTGTGTTTTTGTTTTTTTGTTTTTTTCTCTTCTTATCTTCAAGCAAGAGAAAAGTAATAGTGTGTTGAGGGAGTGACTGTTTGGAGCTGATAACAGCAACTTGTTTCAGGAAAGTTCATCAAATGTATTTCAAGTAAAAAGTAATGACATGTTAATGTTGGCCTGTGGAATCAGAGGAATAAAACACACTGTCATTAATTATATTCCTCTAACTTCCAAGTTCTATTTTCTCATGATTGTAACATTTCCATTTGACATTCATATTACATCTTATAATTACATACTTATTACACATTGTTATACCACAGCTCACTTTTATGCATTAAGTCAGACAACTTGCGTTATTTTTGTAGTCCTGGCTGTAACATGAACAATGGCTTAACGTTAATACGCTTGTTCTAATATTGGTCGTGTTCTATAGCAACAACTCCTATACATAAAAAAAAAACCCTGTCGTGGTGCTTTGACATGGGAAAGTCTTCAGGAGTTTATGCTTTCTGTTTCTCTGGGAAATGACAAGCTTTGTGTATTTTTTAGAAAGTGTTTGTGGTGAAAAGCAAAAAGTGTTTATTATTGCTATAAAGTCAGCGCTAACAGATGTTTCACAATGTTTAATTGTAAAAATGGTTAAAACCTTTGTTTTATTGTTATTGTTGGGATCACCCACTCCACACCATGCGGTCAGAGGAAAATAATCCATCGCCGTGTTGAGTATTTTTCTATGACAGGAACCGATAGTGAGTTATAAAGCAAGTTTAATAAGGATGTTCATTACTTTAGTTCTTGTTTACAAATTGATCATGTCAGCTTGTAGTTTCATTAATTGTGTAATAAAGCCACACATTTCAAGATCTAATGCTAGTATTTAGATGCTTTTTACTGCATAGTTCGGGAAATTAAAATAGATGAATTAACCCATTGACAACCCTCGCAGGTGAACAGGCATTTTGAGAGAAGAGCCATTGAATGACTAAGAATTTTGTCATCTGTTTAAAGTGAGTGATGATACTGAAATAAGCCTCTCCCGATTCACCCTGACTCAAGTCGATGAGAAAGTACGGTAAAGATGAATCACTGAGGGATGCTTCTTCACCTTCGGGGTTCTAGCAGATGTAGTCATAAGGATCAATTCGAGTCAGGGTTTGTGTGTATATGCATGTGTGTTAGAAGATGCTGGGACAAACTGGATAGACAGACAGATAGAGTGACAGAAATTTCATTAATCCCGAGGGAAATTGCAGATGTCTAGAGGAATGACGAATGTGAGTCACAGACCTGAGAGGGCTAGTTATTCTAGTATTGCTGCTACTACCACACACACACACACACACACACACACACACACACACACAAAACCACACAACCCCTTTGTCTACCCAAGCCTATTTTTTTTAGTTCCATTTTCCTTATATGGTCGTACCTTCGTGTTCTCATTAACACACACTTCTTTCTGTTTTTTGGTTTTATTACCAGCTTCTCTATTTCTGCATACTGTTTTCCCCCTGAAGTCTTTTTAAGTTCATTGTAATTTACAGCTGTGTTTTTTCCCCACACAATAGTCCCTAGGTTTTTTTTTTTTTCCTTTTCTTTTACTGTAACTTGTTTACTGCCTCTAAGTAGAATCACAATAGGCTTTTTATGAGATATTGTGGATATTGTGATATCTTTTTGTATTCAATTTTATTTATTTATTTAATAATTTATTAAATTACAAACTCACCAGAAGCTTCTAAAGAATTCTTCTGAAAAATCTTAAAATTTTTTAAAATTTTTGTTCATTTTCGTTTTCTTCTTTTCAGTGTTATTTTATTTATTGTTTGATAAGGTCTAAAAATAAAAAAATTAATGTGTTTTTGTAGATATTAAATAAAGCCTTTAAGCTGTTTTTGTTCAATGCAGTGCTACCGATTTGCTGTCAGGTTATGAGCAAACATATTGTGAGACACGTTGCGTCTCGTAGACATGCCTTTGGAAAACCGTGATTATATTTTTGTCATATTGCTCACTCCTACCTTTAAATTGGATAACAGCTGGGAGAAGAAGAGAGCACCGAACCCAAACCGAAAAGATTTAGGAAAGGAAATGTGTTGTGGAGTGCAGATTGGGTTGTGAGAAGAAGGACAGAGAGTGTCCACTGGGTGGAGCTTCTGTGTTAGTGACAGCAGTGTCTGAGCGATGGACAGGGGGATAGAGAGAGAGAGAGAGAGAGAGGGAGAGGGAGGAACAGAGAAAGGGATGTCCAGATGGACTACAGCAGTATACTTGCTAAGTGACAGCTCGGATACAAGCCTCGCTCTCTGTTCCTCTCGCTTTCTCTCGCTCTCTCTCTCTCTCTCTCTCTCTCTCTCTCTCTCTCTCTGTACTAACATCGTTTCTGGATCTAGTGTCTTATTGAAGGATATTTTTCTCGCTGCTGCCGGACCGTTGTCTCTGGACTCTTTAATGGACGTATCTGTTACACAGTTATACATTTATACTTCTCCTCACTGACAGAAATAGATTAGGATATTAAGAAGTGCATGGAGATTGGCTGAAGAAGCAAAATTTCTTCCCAGGATTAGACAACACAGGTCAGTGTTTTTTCAGGTCAGTCATTTTTCTTTTCTTTTTTTTTTTTTGTTTAATAGCACTGTGGAAAGTACTGACAGTTTGTTAATCAGTAGAAATTTTCATATACTGGAAGGTTTTTCATAGAAGTCTAAGATTTCACAACATTTTCATGGATTTCTATACAAAAACAATTCATTTTTACTTGATCAATTCCCCAACATCTCTTCATCACACAGACTTTGGGGTTACTGCGTCTTTAAGACTGCTGTGTGTGAATGACCTCTGACCTGATCGGATGGTCACCTCACCTGTTACACGTGTAGAAATCAATAAAGGCAAATGTTTTACTTGTTTTCTTTCACTTGCCCACTACAGCAGATCGGATGATCCATATATTAGATTTGTTGGAACAACCCTCCCGTTTTATCCAGGCTGGCACAGAGATTTAACCCCCAAGTAGTTGGGTTTGTTCCCTGCTTGAGAATGAAACTCAGTCCTTGGAGGTGGTAGAGTGGGATCCTAGCCGCTAGTCCACCAGGAAACATCGTTCCTAACTGTTTAACTGATTTTTGATAATTAGGCAAATTGATTCTGTGCCTTTTATCCTAATGACCTGCAACAGTATGAGCAAATGTTAGCACTGACACACTGAGAACAGTAAATAGTACGTTAGATAAAGCTGCTTCCTAGTCAGCGCTCATGCTGAGTAAACATAATCTCTCCTCTACTGTGCCTTGGACAAAATGCAGTCCAGATTGAAATGTGCTGAACTTTTTTTTTTCTTTTCTTTTTTATCTTGCTAAGGAACACCTCAGCGTTTAACTGCAACATCTTTCACTCCAGGGCTAAGCTACTGAAAAATGACTCAGCAGGGCTAAAACTCTCAGCCTTTCTGACTTCTAGCTAGGAATAGACTAAAAACTCCTACTCAGGAATTCCTACTCAGGTTATCGAGACATCTCCTCAACAACGAGTTCAGCACGTGATGTCATTCCAACATGGCTGCTCACACCATCAACAGTAAACAAAGCAGCACTGCTTTACATCTGAAAGTGATGCTGTTTATACTAGTATTTACTTCAGATCAGTCAACATACAGACGTAATTCAGTCGTCGAAGCTGTAACATTGACTATACAGTACAGCTATTTTGAGGAGGAATTTATGCCACATCACTGTAGCTAGCTTGCTAGATTGTTGATAGGGAATAACGTACATGGAGGCGTCTGTGTTTTTTCCAGCTGAAGCTCAAATGCATGTAGTTTCAAAATGGTGAGGTCACTACAGAGTTAAATGGAACAACTTACTGTCAAATAAAAGGCTTGTGTCTTTTAAGGAAAACTACTTTAACTCCTTGCTTCAAAATGTCTGCCTGAATCACAGTGCCTCTTGTTCCGATATACAACAAGAATATTGTCTGACCTGGACAAAACACAACGATTTGTTTTTAGCTTCTTGGCTAGCTGACACTACTTAAAAGCTCAAGTCCACAACTAACTACCTAGATGTTTTACGGTACATTTAAAATCTGCTTGAGCTCCAACTTGCTTCCAGCTTTCCTAGCTGGGAACTCAATTCCAGAGTAAACATGGCATTGAAATGTCAATGGACAATAAAATAATATTCCCGTAAATCGATCCGATTCGAGAACTCCTAGAATGTTCTCGGAAGATAATGCTGCAACATGGAGGATTGAGTGTGGATTTCATTAGTGTCTATAGCACAGAAGCAACAGACTT
The DNA here is from genome assembly GCF_019097595.1 of Hemibagrus wyckioides. NCBI lineage: Eukaryota > Metazoa > Chordata > Actinopteri > Siluriformes > Bagridae > Hemibagrus > Hemibagrus wyckioides. The sequence goes on from NC_080711.1 coordinate 14,710,096, forward strand.
TGAAAACACAGACGCCTAAGAAGTGTAGTGTGAACTCTGGGTTTAGTGTCTGAGGTGATGGCTGTGTGTTTTTGTAATTTATTTTGAACCCATTAGGTCAAGCTTGGGTAATAAAGCTGGGGTATATACCCAGGCTGTAAAAGGAGACTAGCTGGGCTCTGTGACCTGAAGTCATTATGGGCCACATTTGAGTTATTTACGTAGAGGCCCAGATATCTGGGTTGGTTCAGAATTTGGAGATAGATATGTAATCAGTTATTCAGTCACTGAATAAGCGTGTGGATGAAAGTGGGGCTCAGTGAGCATGATCTCATTCAGCATTCAGTGTGTGTTAGCTTCTGTATGATTCAGCGTCATAGCCCAGGAGATCGAAATACTCGAAATTTAAACAAACATCTAGACCTGACTGAATTTAAAGAGAATGGAACGTTTGCGTAAACGGGGTTTTTCTCCTCCTCTCATCCGACTGAAGGCCCCGAACTTTATCGCGTACAGGACGTATTGTCTGTGGGAGTTGAACGAGGACACGAGGAAGACAAGACAAAATCTCATCTCGAGTCTTTCCCAGAATAGACTAAGTTCAATAATGCTAGTGAAGGTTGTGTGGGTGCATGTTATCTGTGATCTGCCCACTGCTTGTGTGTTCCTCTGCCAGTTTGGCCCACACCTCTCCTGTCGAACACTGAGCTCTCTTTTCCATCGTAGGCCAGGTCGAGTCCCTGACGGCCTTGTTTTCTGCTGAACCGTCACCATTTGTGTGTTCACGGCTCAGGTCAGTCCAAGTGCGTGAGGGCATAGGGGTGGGTCATTTAAAGTCCTACGCTGCGTGGCAGACGCAAGCATCTCTCTCTTGGCAGCATTTTAAAGTTAAAAGGCATCTTCTGAAGAGTACATGTAGATGATGGATTAGTGGTGTGGCTTTGTGATCTGTTACAAATATCTCAGGGGATAAGGTGGACAGGGTGCCTTAACGTGTTCATTAAGGTGCTGGAAGACCTGTTTTTATTGGTTGCCACTGTTTACTGATTGCATCCAGACTTGCTGTGATTGGCACTCAATGTTGTTATAAAACTCAACAATACAGAATTTTCTAAGCGATGGTATCTTGCTCATTACGTGTCTCACTTCACTCAACTAAAAATCCAAAGCTGACTTCGCCAACAAGACACGGACGTTCTCACTGTAGTTCATCAGCTTTCCAGCTCTGAAACTGACCTGAGGCTCAAGAAGGATTGATGGATGAGGCTGGTTCAAACGAGCGAGCGTCATTAGCAGGGCAGATGTGTTCATGTTTTGCCCTCTCCAGAGAAGGGAACTGAAGCTCAGAAGTCTTCAGTCAGATGAGAGGAGGAAGAGGAAGAGGAGGAGGAGGAGGAGGGGGTGGGATGGAGCGGAAGACATCAGGACTGGCAGTTGGCTGCGAGGTTAGATTGTATGGAGCACATGGCAGTGGATCAAAGAAGAAATCGTAAATGGGTCTTGAGTGATAAAATGGAGCATGATGAAAGTAGCAGATCCAGATAAGAGCTTGTACCCTTAAAGGAAATAAAAAAGATTACTATTGGGATTTTGGATGAACATGTGCCAATCTGCTCACACTTAAAATAGGAACAATGTTTGATTTAGATCCTTAAAAAACAATGCACCCAGGCCAGTTTGATTTATGGAGGGATATTTTGGATAAATGAATACATATATTATGAAATATGCTAAATATCAAATACAAAAGGAGAATTGATTGAAAAGATGTTTATATTTTATTGTCTATTTCTTTCATTGAATATGCGTTTGTTTGTTTATTTATTTATTCCGATGGTCACTTCCATCATTAATCTTTAAAGAGGATGGGATCCAAAGTGTTCTGTATTGTGATTGGTGTATCGATTAGATTGGATTGTTTATACCTAATTGATTTGAATTTGGGGTAGATGAACCAAAACGAAGATCTTTTTAACCCTTTCTAACATTACACTGACATTTTCAATCAGTATAAACGATGAAATTATTTTATTGCTGCAAGTCTGGTATAAGATTAATCAGGACACCATTGGGTTTCTGTATGCAGAGTATCATGACTCTGTGTTTTTAGCTACACCTCTTCATGATAACAGTAGAACAGAGATAAACCCACAGCACATCTAAAAAAAGTGAAAAAGATCTGAATTACATAAAATTCTTTACAGTTACTACTAATGATCTGAAATAATACCCCTCTGTACTGTATCGACTTAATCATCTGTGCCGTGCTATAGAAGATACGGCCTTAATGCACGCATTGTTCAGACGGTTCAATAACAGCTGGATCCCCAGGGGAAGGAAAGCTTCAGAGAAGACACCATATCACTTAAACTCTAATGATCCAGTCTGAGATGAACCAGAGATGTTAACTCTTACTCACTGATCTAAGAGATGGATGTGGATGATCACACAGATGAGAGATTATCGACGTTGTTGGTCGCTAAACTGATTTCAAACGGATTACTCCGAAATGGAAAAGGGCTTCAGTCACTTTTTTTTGTGGCTGTTTGTGGAAGGCATAGCACTGCACAATAACACTCATAGCTGAAATCAGTGTAAGACGGTTTTCCAATAAATGGTTCCTCTCAAGATGTATGAGCTGGTTGCTTGTAGGAAATGTGAGCTGAATACAGTCATCTGGCAGAGAAACTATTGACCGGTTCATTTTGTCATCCGGTTGTGTGAGCTACCTTGTGACCTCATGCTTTATATTATGATATAAAACTTTGGCTACAGTATATTCACCCTTAGACAGAAGCCTAAGAGGAAGGATGTGCACTTGCTACAAAGCCTACAGACATTTTTCACTTTGTGGTGTAAGGTTTTTTTTTTTTGTGTGTGTGGAAAAACCCAGCAAAAAATTTGCTGCTTTAGTTGACTATTTGTAGGCAGTCCCACAATCTGATGCTGGATTAGATCCAAGTTTCACGTCTGTTTCAGCTTCATTCTTCTGTGGAATGGTGAAGTGAATGTTAGGATTGAAGTCAATGACTGGTTAATATAAAATGATTTGAGGTTCATCAGCGTTCATTCGATTATCTAACCTTCTACTCTAAGCGTTGTTCTCCGTGTTAAGCTGTTCCGTTTCTGTCGATGCAGCATCCTGAAAGAGAAATACGACAGATAAATGTGTTTCAGGGGATTTCCATCAGAACACAACAAATGTTCATCACTTGCTAGAAATATTTCACAATATCATAATAAGCTGAGAACATAACCGAGTTCCACATTTTTTTTCCTGTCAATCAATGCAGCATACACAGGAATGGGATCAGTTGGCTTACTGGAAAAGTCAAAACTCTAATGTGTTGCCCAGTCCCATGTTTCGGTTGCCTGGAAACCTTTATTGATTATGCTAAAAAAAATGGTAGCTAATAACATAATGTAAAAAAACATATGGAGAGCTTGTGAGTAAGTTAAGTGCACTAATAAAGACTAATGGAAAGAAGCTGAATTCCCAGGGAGAGGGTGAAAGTGTAGCTGTAGTCCATCATACGTCATCATCATCATCACTTGGAACCTTTGTACTCTGTTGTCGCATCCTATATAAAAATCCATGGATGTTCCTGATACTGAAACGATCTAGAATTGGTCTAGAAATGAAGATTTAGGTTTCTTTTTCTGGTTAAACCTACTAGTTCACAACTACAAATAACAAGCTAATAGCCTGGATATGAAATCGGCGTGTTGTGAGGTACAGATGTGTCCACCCTTAGACCCTCACAGACTCAAATCCTTACTGCAAATGTTTTCAGGAAACCAGTTACCCTGTTACTTTAACTGGGCCAAATATTATCTTCTTACACTGAAGCCCTTTTTAATCTAATGTGCAGCTTGAGAGTCTAACCTAAATAAAAATAAATATATTAAAGGGTGCCATTTCTTAAAGGTCCATGAATATCTCTAGGCGGTGGTGCCGAAGCATCCTCAGGGGCCCAGCCACGGGACATTTCTCTTCACCCGAGCTCCAGCCTGTGGTCTGCGTCTAAAAACATGCTGTGGGTGGACTTGCGGTGGTTTGAGAAGGTGTGCACGCCCCAGCATGACCTCACTCTTTCCATGGAGAAGCAAAAATACTTCCTGTTTTCCAATGGCAAACTCATCTGCAGCTGTAAACCGTACTGGTCAATAATGGAACATCATTAAGATGTTCCATGAGGCTCAGTGTCTGTGTGTTTGGTCTTGGGATAAAGCACATGGATTCATTCAGGAACTCAAGAACTAAAAGGATTTTGGTTACATTTTTTCAACCTGTAATGCACATGCTTTTAAAAAGGTCAGCCAACGTATGGCTATACACTCAAGAGTTCAGTAGAATGAGAGAGAAAGGACCATTTCGAGTGCTGCGATGAGCGTAGGAGTCGGAAAGGCAGCTCTGGAACGGTCCATGTTGATCGAGTCTGGCAGGGGGAGCAGGTGAGAGCCGCGATCAGCTGATCAGAGAGCATAATAACTCCATCTGTTTCACTGTACAGAGAACATTGTGCCATTGTTCTGCATAGCCATGTCACAGATGAGTACAGTCATTGCTTGAGGCCTCTGCTTGCTTACAGGATTCTTGTACTATTGTTTTTTTTTGCTAGCATTTCCCCCTCATATTACTCTAAAGCTGATGTTGTTGATGGTCATTAGACGTGCAGCCTCGGTTCCACCCAACACTCTTACATCCAAGATCCACAAGTATAAACCACACACAAGGGACAAAAATTGCAATCTGAGAGTAGGATCCAGGCTCCGAAATCACACAGTGAGAAAAGGAGTACATGAACATTCTAGAAAGGATGAGTAAGGCTAAACAGGAAAAGGCCTTTCCTGAATGGTATTCTGTGAATTTGTTACAAGGCAAGAGTATGTATATGTAACATATTCAATCTTACATACCAGAGGCTTGTGTCAAGCGGGGAACATGGCTACCAGAAACCTGCCGTCTTCTCTCTTTCCTGTACATCATACAGTACGTGCATTTCTAGCCGTACAGGAACTGTGGGAATGAGGCGACTTACTGCTTGATGAATTATGAATAGCAGAAAGGATTTGCGTGAGTGGGTGGGTGAAAGAGCTTCCCTGTGGGAGGCAGAGAGTAAGAGATAAAATATTAGGGAATGAGTGCAATAAGGAGATCGTCTTCATTGTCAGAAGCAGGACACCAAGCCAACCTTGACGTGTTCTCCCAGTAGTCCACCCCCACATCTAACCAGTCATTTCCTCTAAACCCATGACCTGAGAGCTTTCACACACCTTTGACCTCTTTGGTAACCATGAAGGGAGGAAGTGGGGTCATGGTGTTAGTTAGCAGTTAGTTTGCATGTGCCCCTGAAAGGGCAAACTCATATAATATAGGATCTGAGAAAGATTAATCTCACATTTATCAGGGCTACATTCATGCTGTGTGTAATCACACAAGGATCTGTTGAGAAGATTATGCAATGTGTTAGTTGCCTTACAAAAAAAAAAAACAGAGAGCAGTTGGTAGATAACATCTCTGAAGCATTGTATTTGCAGCCTCAGCAAAACTATAGGGATGTTTTCTGGTGGCACAGAAAAACATTATTGCAGCCTCGGTAGGATTCGGGCCAAAAGCACTTTTCTCTCTTGAAATAGTTAACCCTGGGTTATTGTAATCCTGGATATTCATAATTGGACGTTTCACACCGTACATGGCTTAATGTTGCACCATCAACTGCCATGATTGAATAAATACAGCACGCTATTTAAATAACTGCTTGTCTTGTTCTAAGCATCTAGCTGTAACATTCTCACACCTTATTCTTTTACACTGTACACACATGCCACAGCAATGTGAGGTTAACACACTGTAAAAGCACCACTAGTGCAACCACTAGTTTTTTATAACCGCGAGATAAAAAAGCGGTTCTAACCCTCCTTCTAAGTTACAAGTGTGAAACGTTCCTCTAAAAGCAGGGTTTAGAACGACAAGATCTCTGGGTTAAGCTCAGTACTCCATAGAAGGTGCTTTGCTTCTACAGAAGATATATAAACCAATTAAAGTGTGTTTACACAGCAAATAGATATTTTTGGGGGTGAAAGTCAATAGGAAGTAAACACTAGGAACATTATATGAACTCTTTAAGATTAACTCTTCCTGATCCACCAAGCAACTATGTATGAAAAACCCTCAGATGCTCACTGCATGTAAAAATCCAGTGTTAACGTATAGGATCAGAGTGTGTGAAACAAGCAGTCGTGAATCGACATGAATGAGTGGGAATTTGCTTTGACCTGTTATTTCATTATAAACCTGGTTTTTGTCCTGATGACAGTGTCCTCATATGTTCTTATGTTTTTCCCCCAGTGCCAGACGACCTCACTCCTGAGGAGCAGCAGGAGCTCGAGAACATCCGGCGACGCAAGCAGGAGCTGCTGGAGGACATTCAGGTATCAGAGCTCACTGTCTCAACCAAAAATGACGTTCTGATTCGGAACATTTGTTTATTAGGATGTGCCTTTATTTTTTTTTTAAAAAAAGGGTCAATTGGTTCGAAAATGAAAGGACAGTCTAGTTTCTGGGTTTATTCTGTATATCTGATGAGCATGATTTTTTGAGGCTGATTGATACCGAAAGTGTGTGAGCGTCTTCTCTCCATCTAGAGCCTGTTTCTTTATGAAACATTTCCTTGCTTATGGAGTTGTGTACCGAAGTTCGGATTTGACTTTTTAGTCAAGACCTAAACTTAACGGTTAATGGATTCCTATACTACCCACAATGCCGTTTGACTTCCTGCTAATTGCGGCACAGCAAAAAATTAGTCTCTATATAAAATCACTCCCTACTGGAAATTTTTTTGTGATCATTGCAGCCACAATGCCTTGATTTTGTAGAGGCTATTTTCCATATTCAGTGAAGACACATATGTAAGGACTTTCTATGTCTTATGATGCTTCTTTACCCATTTGCATTCATTTAAAAAAAAATTGCAAGCTTCCATATATTGTGGAGTTTCCTTGATTTTCTGGGATCTGAGAAAGAGAGCGATGCAGCAGCACTTTAATCCTGTCCAGCTCTCTTTACCTCATCATCTCTACACAGCAAATCTGCTCAGACAAATCAGATCCCAAAGCTTCAAATGTCACACCATTGTGATTATCTCATCAAGAACTGGATTTTGAGTCCAGCCTTTAATTTCTCCACTACTTCTCGGCAGGGTTTCTCATTAGTATGATGTTGATCATCTCTCAGAAATTTTTCAGGTTGTTGAACCAGCTTCTGACTGTCACAACACAAACACGGCACCAAACTAGTTCTCAGTCATTTTTTGAAGGCTGTCAAAAATGCATTCAAGTTTAACCAGCTGTACTTTGCCAAGTCTCTGTGTTGTTAAAAGGGCTGATTGTGATCTGAATAATATAACGCGCAGCGCCTCAGATGTGCTAACAAACACCGGCTTTGCCTGTAATGACAGTACAGTGCGGAGACACGGCTTTGAAAATGCCAAGGAAGTGAGTCAGTGTAACAGGAAGAGCAATCCAGGAGAATCGTACAGGAGACTGATTACATGAAGCAAGTTGCTTTGATCAGACACAATTACGTGAAGCTGCATTCCAGTCCAGTGAAGACTAAACTGACTTTTACATTCATCTCTATCAGTCATTTTGTGTCTGTCGCAGAAAGGGGTGGTTTATGGCTGTTTCTTTCCATTACTGCCTCTGTGTCCCTGTCTCAAAATCCTCCTCCTTCTCCTCTTCCTCCTCCTCCTCCTCCTCCTCCTTCTCCTCCTCCCGGCTGCAGGTCAAGGTCTGGCATTACAAACATGGCTTTTGTTTGCAGAAACAAGCATCCGAGGAATTTGTTTTGATCGCTAATGTCTTGCAAACAAGAAGAAGAATTAAACAGCGACTTCCTTTCCGACTTGTGGTGAATATATCTCAGGAGCAGAAAAGACAAGAATCTTATTTTCCATCCGAATTGAAAGGGGGGAAAAAATGAAAAATGCCACTTATTGTTTAAATCTTAGGGAGAGACAAAAATGTTGTCACAGCCAGTGGGAGGTCTTTTTTGTGAAATGTGAGACATGCTCTGGATCCAGACTAACAGAGGACCTGTAGCGGGAAGATTAAGGTCAGAAAAGACATCCCAAGAAAGAGTAATTCGATTTCGCCATCATTTTGAAGCCCTTGGTTTAGTTGTCCTTCCGTTAATGTCATTGATATGTGAAGAAGCTGACCTGGGGCGGAGAGAAGGGCTTCCTCTGTTGATATTAGATTTGAGTCACATTCGAGCTTAGAGGGAATGGAGAGCACAGGAGGATGTAATGATTGAGTCTTTTTTTTTTTTTTTTGCAGTGCATTTGTTAAAATTTCCCTTGAATTAAACATATTGGTCAGAAATATATATAATTTTTTAAGTGCGAAAAATAAAATGGAATGAATCATGATTCATAACCAAATGGTTCAGAGTCATTTACAACGTTTACCAGCAGTACAGCATGCAAGTGACTCCATTCATTCATTCATTCATTCATTCATTCATTCATTCATTCATGTATAATTTGGGCAGTTTTACAGAACCAAATCATCCACTGGGAGAGACCAGAAGAATTACCACATTTCTTAAGGCCTCACTGAATCAGATTGGTGTTGAAATTGAATAAAATTATTCTTCACCTGAATCAAATGGATAATAAGTCATGCGTCATATATCACGTCAGCTACATGATTCATTATTATGTTCTACTTTTTCTAGTTAATTCTCACCTTTCTGTGTTTCTCACACAGCTCAGTGAATGACAAGAAGACTGAGAATTTCAATTTAGTGGGGTTTTTTTCCCCTTACACAAGGCTGACATTTTATGCTTTCATGTTTTTGTGATTTAACAGCGAAGGTTACGCAATCATCGCTTTGAGCGATTAGAGTGGTACTCATTATACCTTTATCATTATCAGCTAGTTACTCATGAGAGTCATGAGTGTGTGGCCTTCACCCTCTCTACCACACACTTCAACTGATGATGATTGACTTGCATTTCTAACAGAGTGTTAGAAAAATACACCACAGCAATGTTGAATTCTCAGATCTATTTAGTTTGAAGCTGCTGATCAATTTGCTGTCACAGCAGCCAGTAGTCTTGCTGTGGTATAAGAAGACCATAAAAACTCCAGGACATGCAGTTATTGGAAAATAATCAACTTCAGGACACATCACACCAACCCATCGCTGATTATTTTCCTCTAACGGCACATCCTGGGATGTTTAATCTCATTTATGTTGTTCAGTCTGATTTGATTTCTGTCTATGTTTCTTTTTCTTCTTCTCCACTGACCATCTTCCCTGTCTTCTTCTCAGCGTTTGAAGGATGAGATAGCCGAGGTGACCAGCGAGATCGAGAACCTGGGCTCCACTGAGGAGAGGTAGTCTTTCAGTCTTCTCCTTCACTCCAGCCACTCCATTCTCCACCGTTAACATGTAAACCCAGAGCGCCGGTCTCCTGACCCGTTCCAGAACGTGTTTCGTGTTTCTCACACGAAATTCCCATACAGTGGACAGTACTGTAAATCTTTCATCAGCTCTCTCCCTTTTTTGATGGGAGCCCCTTGAATAATTTACACCAAACAGACAATAGGGAATCTCCAGAGGAGAGGCAGAGTGCAGGGCGAGTCTAACTTCTCAAAACAACCATTTACAAAGCTCTCATGATTATTTTTATGAGCTCTTCATGCACCGTAGTGGATTTTGAGCACATTTAGGATCCATTAGTTGGCCATGTTTGGGGGAAAAGAAGCACATGAGTATTTTAGCAAATGGAGCTTCTTTTCTACACCTAATGCTTCACAAGTTGTTGGTTAGGTCTGCCTGGAGGAGGCAGGATGTTTGTCACTGATTTATGTAAAAATGTTTTGTTTGAAAACTTATAGTTTCAATATCATTTTTGGAATGAGTCTCCAGTGCATCGTACCAGTCAGAGGTACCTCCAGGATTTTTCAAAATAAACACAGATTTTCTGCAGATTTTGGCCAAGCCTCTTTGATTCATCTGTATTCAAACTGCATACAGCGATCATAGAAAGTATTAACTTATAATTGCATATAATTACAATTCAATAGTTTTCTTATTGCCAAAAAGAAAAAAAAAACCTCTGCAAGTCACATGGCAAATGTTTTATAAAAGCTACAGCAAAATCATGCATTATACATTCCACAACATTGTGGGACATTCCACGATGTTAAATGCAATTATAAATTGCTAACGTGTACGATGTCATGCAAATTAGCAAAACAGATGAATCGTCTGTAAATTGCTGCGGTAAAAAGACACAACAGGATGTTATGCTACTGAAAAGAAATCAACTTTGGGGGTAGTAATGGCGTCACTGCACCGTGTCCGTAATCAGCATGTCCATGTACAAGACAATTAATAATTCTCGTTACAGATTTATAGCGAAACTTTTATATTAGTCATTTAATGGCACTTAGGTTTTTCGTTTGTTTTTCATTTCGTTTGTCTGACTGAATGTCTTTATCAGGAAAAACATGCAGAGGAACAAGCAGGTGGCGATGGGCCGTAAGAAGTTCAACATGGACCCTAAGAAGGTGATTCATTAGAGCCATTAAAGGCTTTATTGATGTGGGCAGGGTGTGCAGTGTATTGATGATGAACTCCGCTTTGGTTCTCAGGGGATTCAGTTCCTGATTGAAAATGATCTTCTGAAGAACACCAGCGACGACATCGCTCAGTTCCTCTACAAGGGCGAGGGCCTGAATAAGACAGCAATAGGGGACTACCTCGGAGAGAGGTGGGTATGCCTGTACTGTGTGTTTTCTGTTGCCGATTTCTTTGCTAGGGCTGTACAATATGATATTGATATAATGCTATAAATTCATTATGATGTACGTTTCTGAGTATGGTCTGTATGGTCACTGTCATACTGTCGGGTGTCGGTGCTTATAGAAATAAGTAACTAATTGGACTGATATTAAACTGATATTTCTTTTTATTTTCAGAAAACGAAAGCAAAAAGTAATCATGCATTCAGTATGACATTTTTTTATAATAAGATCAGTTGGTTTCCAATCAAAGTTTATAATTGTTGTTTCTTTTTTTTTCAACAAAAGATGACAAAACAGACAAAAGTATGTTATTATATCATGATATTGCCCAGCCCTTATTCTGAATCCTTGTCTGCTCTTTATTAGCAAAACCTCTGCAGGATTGTGATAGACGTTGTGTATCATGACCTGTACTGATATTTCTTTTGCCGTATCAGCCACCTATTCTCCTCTACAGTGTTAAACCACTGAGCTTTTGTCTCAAGTAGATTTGTGTTTCTCATGATAAGAGAAAGCTGTGTTTCTGTATCTTCCTCTTGCTTTCTTTGGTGTGGATTTCTCTATTAATTCCATTTGGGTTTTATTTTTAAACTCTGTTTCCTTCTGAACAAATGACTTCCGAATGTTGGATTTAATAATAAACCGTAGGCACATGTTTTCCACTTTTCTCCATTCGGTCAACACGCAATGACTCTGTATTGACTGTGGACTTCTATCATTCTCTCTCTCTCTCTCTCTCTCTCCCCTCTCTCCCCTCTCTCCCCCTGCTTCCTCTGCTTTTACTGACCACATTGCGTGGGTGTGTCCAAATGAGATGTAGGGAAAAGAGCACACTGGTATCTCCATTTCATGGTTAATCTATCAGGGAAGGATGCATGGTGAGATGGGAGGTCTGCATTACTTAATCTGTGAGATTGGTTCTTGCGATACCAGCGGAAAGAGCAGAAAGGTAGAAGGGTCAGGAAAAGCTCTATTTTGGCATCCCACAATCCCCCTGGGGGATATCACTGACCGAGTATTAGGACAGGTTAAATGTGATGTCATGCTCTGGATAAAAGTGCATGCAGCTGGCCGGCTGTATTTCTTATAGATTATTAAGGAGTGCTGTTATTTTTATCAGGTAAGAATTGTCCTTAATATTGACAGAGTTCACAGTCCAAGTCGAGGCCACTTTTGAGGTCATGACTCAAGAATCATTTACATTTACTTTTACATCGAAACGTCAATATGTTGCTGAAATAATACATGAACAAACAATGGTGGAGTTGGTTCAGTTTGTCAAATTATGCTAGGGAAAGAGTTATGATGATTATTAAACATTCATAAGCTTGGAGTAGTGTAATTAACACGAACACTCGTAAGCTAGAAACCTTTACATGGAAAACCTATTATTATTATATCAAATGAATCCAAAATCCATTCTGAATCCTCTAGTATTGTGTGAAAATATATTAACTAGAATACCATTAGTTCTTTCATAGCTCTGTTTTAATTTGTATGGGTGTATTTGTTAACCCTTTACACAGACGACGATGACCAGCTCTAAGCCACAGGCTATTCTGGATGGCTCAGTGGACAATGATGATGATTAGTACCTCATGTATAAAATCAGAAAGGAAAAAAAAAATTCGGAGCCGATTAAGTTCATGCAAAATTCATGCTTGTATGTACTGGGCTAATTTCCTGCCCGCTGAATTTTTCTCGTCTGCAGAGATGAGTTCAACATCCAGGTGCTGCACGCTTTTGTGGAGTTGCACGAGTTCACCGATCTGAACCTTGTTCAAGCGCTCAGGTAAAGCAAACCCACCCTCTGGCCTTTTCATGGAACACTGAGACATACAGTATTGCTACACACTTCACATATTAGAGTACATTATGCCTGTACACACAATTTGTTTTACTAGTGAGTAGCATCAGCACGACTATTTTAGAAACACTATCAACTGACTGCTGGGATTGATGGGATGTGTGCAGGCAATTTCTTTGGAGCTTCAGGCTGCCAGGTGAGGCACAGAAGATTGATAGGATGATGGAGGCTTTTGCCCAACGCTACTGCCAATGCAACCCAGGAGTCTTCCAGTCCACTGGTAGGTCAATGTGTGTGTGTGTGTGTGTGTGTGTCCTCGGTGTATATGTGCCTACTGAGGCATTATGTCATTTACCTAACAAATATACATGAATATTCAATTTCCTTTCCGAATGCAGAGGAATGTAGTTTTGCAGAGGTGTGTACTGGACTATTTTAAAAATCCTGCCTCCTTTCAATGGAATTCGAACCAATCCCCTCCCTTCCCTCACTTTATTTCTGCATATATTTGCATCGATGTTTTCTAACGAGTTCGCCCGAACCTTTTACTGAAGAAGTATGAGCGCACACATTTCACAACAAGCCCCACATGAGCAACCAGTCGCATCTCGCATGTCAGTGAATATGGCCTTTCTCTTTTTTTATTTATGTTAAACCGTTTCCCTTGACGTTTTTGTTGTTGTTGTTGGGTCTCACAGGATCTCAGTCTTGATGTACACCATCGCTGCAGAGCTTTTCCTGTGTGAATTCTGATTCTTGTGTGTGGTTAGGAGGTGTAATGTTTGTGTGCATGTGCGTGCAAGTGTGTGTGTGTATGTGTGTGTGTGTTCATGGCTGATGGTCTGAATCAGACAGATTGAACTACATTATTCATGTGCTCGTGTTCTGCTGAGACGTGCAGATGAGATAAAGTGCCGCTGTGTCAGCTACACACACACACACACACACACACACACACTCTTCTCAACATTTACACTAGATTTCTGTCTATAATATGAAGGGTCCAGTCTGTTCACTTAACATTTTATACATTTATAATGAACTGCGCATTAGGGCAAAGTAAAAACGGGAGGAATTATAATTTGAGTGGTCATTAAAACGCTCGGCCACAGCATAAAAGTATCGCCTGTAGGTGTGTTGTGTTCCCATCAATGATAACCTGCGTCAAAGTTCTGAAAATAAGCCATCGATATGAATTTGGAGTGTGGTTTAAGACACGCGGTTTAATATACCAGATAAAACTCGGTCTTTATTTTGTTAACAGAAACTAGGACAGATTTTTATCAATGAGCTTTTTCCCTGACGGAAACTAAATGGTTACTGAAAAACTGCGTGAAAATGTAATGCCCTCTTCCTCAAGTAGCCAGAAATAAAACTTTCTGAATTTGGAGTTTTATTAGTAAATGCTGTATAATAAATGTACTCATTAATAAATGACGTTATCAAAAGCAATGACTTTCCAGAAAGTTTATAAATCTTTTTCATAAACTGTGGAGGTCAGGAAAGGATTGCTGAAACGGATGCAAGTGAAGTATTCAAGTAACTGGCAGGCTGACCCAAAACCGTGCCCAAAAACTTCATCCAAAAACAGGCAGAGGTCAGGTGATCAGCAAACATCAACAATAGGGCAAAATCCAGAATCACAGACGAGAAGCAAACAATGTCAGAACCGGAGAAACAGTAAACGAGAGAGCACGGCTTGGTGAGTTCATGTAGGGACACACTGAGTGTTACGTCACTGTTTGTGAGGCCTTTATATAAGGGTGTGTGTGATTATGTACAGGTGTGTGTGTGTGAGGGATTAGTAATCAGGTGATTGTGAACGTGACAAGGTCCATCGCTGTTGGTGAGTGTAGTTTTGGGTGGCTGTGCTTGTAGTCTGTGGTGTGTTCTGGGAAATGTTGTCTGGAGTTAAGTCAGTTATGATTAGAACTATTAGCATTTTTATCAACACATTAAGGCTAAAGAGAAATTCAGATTGACTGTCAATTTAATACGGATTCAAATAAATGTCAGTGGCAACAGCAAAACGCAAATATGCATCTGGTTTATATGAACCTAATGTTGCTGTTGTTATCATTCACATGTTTGAACGACTGAAAATGTAATACTGTGCAATCCATTATAGTGCAAACATGATACATTAGAAATAATTTCTACTATCGTGGTTTTTTTTATACCTGTAGTCCGTTTGAACTCACTAACACTAGCGCATTTATCTGAGTTTAACGAAGATCTGGTTCATGTTTGTATTTCCAGATACGTGTTACATCCTTTCCTTCGCCATCATCATGCTGAACACCAGCCTTCACAACCCCAACGTGAAGGACAAGCCCACTGTGGAGCGCTTCATCTCCATGAACAGAGGCATCAATGACGGCGGAGATCTACCAGAGGAACTGCTACGAGTCAGTCTATTTTTTATTTTTTTTTCCCCTACTCCCTCAATGTCTCCAACATTCATTTAAAAACTCATTTCAACATTACTTAATTATTATTATTATTATTATTATTACAAGTATCTGCAGGGAGCTGCTTAGTAAAAATAGTATGATATTAATTAGAGGTTAGCACGTTTGCCTGGCACCTCCAGGACTGGGGATTCGATTCATGCCTCCGCTGTGTGCGTGGAGTTTACACACTTGTGTGTGTGTGAGTGTGTGTGTGTGATTGTGCCTTGATAGGCTCCCCTCGACCCTGTGTATGATAAGTGCTACAGAAAATGCATAGATAGAAGGATGAGTAAAAAGCACATTTATATTACCAGACAATTCCAACTTGCAATAGAGTTTAAAAACATCTGATGCCTCTTCATCCAAATGCTTTTTTTTTTGCTGGTTATCATTACGTACTGAGCATACAGAATTACATACATATACATAATTATATAAAATTATATACATGTAAAATAACATTGTTCTGCACAGCACTATACATACACTATATTGCCAAAAGTTTTGGGACTCCCTTCAAATCATTGAATTCAGGTGTTGGGCTTGGCCCCTTAGTTCCAGTGAAAGGAACTCTTAATGCTTCAGCATACTAAAACATTTTGGACAATTTCCTTCTCCCAACTTTGTGTGAACAGTTTGGGGATGACCCCTTCCTGTTCCAACCTGACTGCACACCAGTGCACAAAGCAAGGTCCATAAAGACATGGATGAGAGAGTTTGGTGTGGAGGAACTTGACTGACCCGACCTGAACCCGATAGAACACCTTTGGGATGAATTAGAGCGGAGACTGTGAGCCAGACCTTCTCGTCCATCATCAGTGCCTGACCTCACAAATGTGCTTCTAGTGGAATAGTCAAAAATTCCCATAAACACACTCCTAAACCTTGTGGAAAACCTTCCCAGAAGAGTTGAAGCTGTTAGAGCTGCAAAGGGTGGGACAACTCCATATTAAATTCATGTCTATGTAAAGGCAGACATCCCAAAACGTTTGGCAATATAGTGTATGTTGATAAAAGTTGTTTGTGTTTTTAGTTTGTTTAATTACATCTTATTGACTACCAGGTGAGAAACAGGATTAACCAATCAGGATCAGCCGTTTGTCCCATTCCTGCCTCATTATTAATACGCAAGATGGTTTGATGGTAAATGAGTAAAGAACATATTCATGACATTACTGCTTCTACTACTGTCTGGCATCAACACACAGAGCATGTACAGATCACACAGTGTTTATATCCCACTTATGTCTCCATCATTACCTTCATAATTCTTATCAATACTCCTAAGACTTGAGTGTGCTCCAGTGATGTTCTGCTGAGGAGCATTGAAGTGTGTGCTGATGTGAAGTGTGTGCAGTAATGCTGTAATCAACAATGACTGGGATCATTTTGAGTCTCCAGAGAGCTTTCTATAATCCATGTACAAGAATATTCAATCTCAAATTCACTGGCCATTCACAGAAACACTGTCTCTTACTTATACTTAAGCACAAATATTTAGTTTTAATCCTATACACATGATTAACTGTTCTAAAGAGACCATGAAGAACCCTTTTTCCCCAGTGTAATGTTAAATTCGTATCGTTGCGCTAATGTCGCTGTTGTTTTCCCATCTGCTTCTCTGTTCGCTTCCTCTTCGGCTCGTTCCTCTTCAGAACCTGTACGAGAGCATCAAGAACGAGCCTTTTAAAATCCCAGAGGACGACGGCAACGACCTCACACACACGTTCTTCAACCCTGACCGAGAGGGCTGGCTACTCAAACTGGGTGAGCGAGACGCAAGGAGCTAGAATAAACATTCAAAAATCATTTAAAAAGCTTTTTTTGAGTGCTAATATTCATCTACAAATACTAATGACTACAATTTTGCAACTGTTAACAGAATTTAGGATGGATAATAACGTGCATTGTGCCCTCTCTACAAGTGTGTATTCTTATGAAGCATGGATCATCACCGGGCTTCCACATACCCCTGCATTCATAATTAATGTGACCTTGAGGTCATCTTGAGGGTCATTAATAATTCATATATCTGCATTATCATCCAAAGACATTTAGCCATAAAGCCATCAGCAGGTGCACAGTGGCTGGCCTCTGAGCAGAAGATTTGGAGATATGATGAAGTCTGATATAGGAAAGACATCACTAAGCAGAACTGATTACTTGTATGCATTTGTATTTACAGATACAGACATGTGCTCTCTTCCTGTGCGCACACACACACACACACACACACACACACACATAGACACACACACACACTCATTACCTCTGGTGACCCCTTTTGGAACTCTAGTGCTGTGCTGTGCTCTGCTGTATGTCAGCATTTTTACACTGACTTACAGCAAAACACATCTCACTGGTCCTCTCTGTCCTGTTCCTCTGGTTAATCCCTGCCCGATTATTTACACTGGGTCGCTACCGGTTCCCTCACCAAACAACCAGAATCAGTGGACGCTGATTCAGTGTCTTTGCCGTTGTTTTGTCAGGGTCTAAGTTGCTCCCAGACCAGAGAAACAGATCCCTTCAATCTCCCAGGGTGTTGATCAGAATGCTGCCGCTGTGATGAGGAGTGCAGAGTGTAATATAAGAGCGCCCCCTTGTGCTGAGAATAGGTCACGAACCCAGGACATTTCTACTCAATTTTCCTCAATTCAAATTTGCTGTTTATTTACCCCGGTTCATTTGTTATGCTTGCTTACCCCCATGCTAGGTATTTAAAAAAGTTTTCTGAAAAGAAAAAAGCACTTCCTTTGATCAGCAGCGTGTGGTGGATATAATTTCTTACCATTTAATTTGATTTAATTTGATTTTTTTGTTTTCTTTTCTTCCTCGTGTGTTTGTTTGTTCCCATGATTTTGGCTGTTATCTTTTCCCTCAGGAGGTATGTACACCTGTTCCCCACCTCTCCCTTTTTTTACAAAAAAAAAACCTAGTCCATCTCCTCGCTCTCGGTTGCTTTTGGTGGTCCGCCATGCTTTTCTTTTCCTCTCCTCTGTCTGGTGTTAGGACTCCTCCTTTTATTTTCAGTTGAGCCTTATCATCAGTTTGGTCTAATTATTTTCAGCTCTCTGTTATTTTCCATCAAGCTGGTGGATTGTCCGTGTGCCCGCTCTCTCTCTCTCTCTCTCTCTCTCTCTCTCTCTCTCGCTCTCTCTCTCTCTCTCTCTCTCTGTCGGTCGATTGCAGGGTGCTTGCGGTTGGGGTTCCATGTGACCACCGTAGTAAAGAGTTCTCACTGTTTCCTGTGGTGTTCAGTTTTTTTTACGTCTTGTTTATTTACACTTTGGGAGCTGCAGTATTTTCTTTTAATCAGCAGTCTGGATAGGAAGCAGCAAACACCTATCAAGACTAAACACTACCCAGAATACAGCATTAAGAATGACTTTATGACATGTGCACCTCCTTGTAGATTAGTCTGATCGGGAACATTTGTAGTGTTCATGCTTTATCTGGACTGAGTGGAAATGCTGCATCTGGACCAAAGTGCTTGGGCTGCTGTTCTCCATGCTGTCAATTAAGCAGAGGCGTGTGTCTGTGTGTGTTTGTGTGTGGCCTTCCCTGTTGCAGTTGGTGAGTGTGTGCATGCAAGAGAGAGTGTGTGTGTGTGTGTGTGTGTGTTTTAGAGTGGGCAAGTGTCATTAGATAGTTGTACTTACTGCATTTAAAGTTCCGAACGTTGTTATTGTGGGCATTTGAACATACACATGCGCAAGGGATGGGATCTGCTATAAAATCAACACGACATTGTAAAATATTTTTTAACTTAAAATAGTTTGTAAAGGTATATTTATTCAGATTTCAGGCTTGCAGTTATCTCATTCTGTCTTATGTATTGTCCTTGGTATAGATAAGAAAAACAAAGACATGCCGTTATTGGAAAATAATCAGCATCCAGATGTGACCCTATGTGAAGTGGAGCTGATTATTTTCCAATAAAACATGTCTTGGAGTGTTTTATTCCTGTTGTACCACAGCAATATGACCATTCTTATTTGATAATGCAGATGCTTACACATCGCTTGTAATAGTATTTAGTTACATTTAATGCTGCAGAACATCCTCAGTACAAATTACTTTCAGTTATCACTTATGTTATAGCAGCTATAAACATATTTCCTACACCAGATCAAACTGTTGTGAGAGAAATACAAAGCATCGGTACATTCTTGTCTGAAGGCTGGTTAGTTATCAATACCCTTAATGTTTTAGCAGCCCATAGATTCTGCTGTGGCCCACATTGTTTGCTTTTCCTGTTCAGCTCCATCAGTTTAGTCAGTGCTTTGGGTTGCAATCCCAAAGAGACTAGGACACCCCCACCCCTCCCCATCCCTTAAACAGAATCCGTCTGCCAAATGATTGTGCTTATTAGTGCTTCTCAGTGATCATTAATCCTAATCAACTACCCAATCAACCGATCGGCTCGCTCTGGGTGTTGTGTTCCCTGATGCTTTAATGTCACTGTGTGTTTGTCTGTAGCTGGATTAGACATTTTCATCCAAAGCTCAAAAACTAGTTATTCCTTCTTTAGAAAGTGCAGGCATGTGGGTTTCCAGAAATATTTAAAAATAAAAAATGCATATATTAATTTGCATAGTGATGGAGGAGGAAACTTTTATCCTTTATGAAAGATAGTTGATCATGGGTGCCTGGATGTCTGTATATATACTTTAGAGGACGATTTCCATCCTATTTCTCTTTTTAGAGACCCTCTTTCCTAGCTCCAGATCTTTAAGTTCCTGAACTCCAACAAACATTCAACCCCTTGCATTGTGCTAGTTGGAAGTATACAGATGTTGTCATTAATGAGCAGGCAGTTTTTTTAGTCTTTGACTGTTCTCAGATAAGGCTGAAACTAATTACTGCTGCTAAAAAGTTAATTTCCCTGGTGTATGGAGACTTTTTGGACACCTGTACTAATCGAAGATCTACAGTGACGATAATAAAGGGCATAGGCTGGGTATGCAGTTAGAGTTTATGAACAAATTGATGCTTAATTGAGGCTAGTTTGCAGCCATATGTACACATGGGAGCATTAAGGCTCTAATTACATGAAGCAAACGATGTTGTTCGGTGTCTCTGTGGATTGAGGATTAGCAATTCAATTTCAGGACCCCTAGTTCAGGCACAGTGGATTAGCGGTTTAGCACATTTGCTTCACACTTCCCAGGTTTGGGGTTTGATTCCTGCCCCTTCCCTGTGTGTGTGTAGTTTACATGTTTCCTCCCCAGTCCAAAGACGTGGTTGGAGTCTCTAAATTGTCTGTGCTTGTGCCCTGGGATGGCATCCCATCCAGGGTGTTCCTCTATGTGCCTCCCAAATCTAACATAGTGTAGGTCACTGCAGTCCCAGTGTGAGACTACAGTGAAGTAACATCTTTCATCATCTGAAAGGACTGGAATCCAAGACAGTTTGGTGATTTGGTCCTGCTCCAACACTCTTCTTAAATCTGATAACGCACTTGCATTAGTGAGGTGAAGCAAGTATGGCCAAATATAGAAATGAGTGAACTGAGCTGGATTCCAACCCTCACTTTGCTGTAAACTTGGAATTTAACGTTCTACTGAAGGCCAGATTCTGTATAAACTGTGGGACCATTACGCAGAGTTGGGAAGGAATGCAGAGGGGATGATGGGAAATGGAGATATTTATAGAAATGCTCTCATTGTCTGCCTGCTCATCTGTCTGTCTTGCTTGCCTGCTGCTGCACTCTTCAACTGCTGGGTGCTCTGAGGTTCCCTTGTTACGCAGTGCCATGAATATACTGACCCCTACACCTTCCCTTTCACAGGGGGACGTGTCAAAACCTGGAAGAGACGATGGTTCATTCTCACAGACAACTGCCTCTACTACTTTGAGTACACTACAGTAAGTGCACTTTAATCAGGGAATACACATTTTGATATTGATTTACCTGTCTTACTATGCTTTAGGATCGTTTATGAAATTTATTAACATAAACTGCATTGTAAAAACACAAAATGCCAACTGAACATATCGCATAATCTTAAACAGACATAAACGCGTACACACAATAGTAAGTTAAGGCAAATTTGTTTTGTAGTAATAAGGAATATTTTTTTTATGGTGTATTAAAGTTCTCTGGAACCAGTTTTCTGGAAATATCAGAAATTCAAAACTAGAATCATGATGTGGAAATATTTGATATATTTCTTTATGAATATTGCAGGGTTTTCTTCCACCTCAGCTCCACACAAGTTTTTTTTCCTGTGCAAAAGTCTAGATTTAAAAATGCTACATCTGAAATATATCTTATATGCTAGCACACAATTCATGATCTCTTACACATGTGCTAATAGTGATGTCTCATCTTTCCTCACAGGACAAAGAACCCAGAGGAATCATTCCTTTGGAGAACCTGAGCATCCGAGAAGTAGAGGACAAGAAGCCGGTGAGGTTTAGCTAAACTTGGCTTTGTTTTTAGCTTTGCCTCAAATTTAAATGGCTAAACAGATAAACAGCTATGTTTTGTTTATACAGGCTGCAGTGGCTCAGAGAGGGAAGTTAAAGATTAAGTAAATCATGGGTGTATTTTAAGTTAATCATCTCATTAATATTCTCTTTAAGTCTCCATAAGTCTTTATAAGTATTGGAATATATATATATATATATATATATATATATACATATATATATATACATATATATACATATATATGTATGTATATATATATATATATATATATATATATATATATATATATATATGTATATATATATATATATATATATATATACATATATGTATATGTATATATATATATATATATATATATGTATATATATACATACACAGATTTGAACCATATTGAAAACCTCTGGAATGTCATCAAGAGGAAGATGGATGGTCACAAAGTATACAAAGTGGTATAAAGTTCCCCAACAGCAATGTGAAAAACTAGTGGAGAACATGGAGCCAAAACACATGCAAATCAGGGTTATTCCACCAAATACTGATTTCTTAATGTTATTTAGCCAAAGCATTAACACAATTTGTTTACAAATTATTTGCCTTTAGTTATTAAAGCTCTGCAAATACTGCATGATCTTGGGTTATTTTGATGTGTTGTCATTTCCTTTAAATATACACTCTAAATAATAATAGTTATATTTTGAATTGAGGAGAAATATTGTCAGCAGTTCACAAAAATGAAACAAAACTGTTCATCTCACCAATACATGCACCTGGATGATTTTTTTTTCCATAAATATATATATATATATATATATATATATATATACACACATATATATTTAGCACCTGTGGGTTTTTGCACCACTGAACACTAAAATCCTACACAGTGATGTACTGTAGAGCATTACGGTCACTGAATGTGTGGGTTCAACCACAATTTCCATCCTTTATTGACACATAAATCTATTTTCCCCTTGCTACATCAAACCAAAAATTAAGGTCAGCTGCGTCTGCTCAGCATCACTATGATGTTAAATGCTTAATATCTTTGTGCAGCACACCTGCCTGGAAACATCTGTACACCTGAAAGCCTGTGAAACTTTTTGCACAGGAGGGAAAGTGTCAGTGTTGACCACTAGAGGGAGCACTCACGCAGCCTTTCACACTGAAAGTGAATAAGGGAGTAAGATTTAGGCCTAGTCCACACGTACACAGATAATTTTAAAAAGGGCTGTCAAGAGCATGCAAAACCAACAGGTGGCAATATAATCTCAACCCTAAAGCCATGTTGGCCAATCAGAAGCCTGAGACGCTGACTTCACAAGCAGTTTAGCCAGATTGGGCGGGTTTCCGCCCAATTGGGCTTCTTTTTCTTTACAATAAACTGTAATATGTAATGTTGACGTTTTAATAATATGGTTCAGTTTAGCCAATAAGGTTCAGGAGAGTCCTGTTCAGTCAGACTTCAGTTTTGATTAGCGGGTTGTTGTAATCGTTCTACTCGTTAAGCCAGTATCACAAAGTTATTAACTGTTATAACTGTTTGTTATTGTATTAACAGTATGCATATTGGGCTGGTATTTATTTAAATGGGCGGGTTTTAAGCTGTAGTTGAGCTGGAAATCTTCAGTCTAATTTGGCAACCCTGTTCATAAGCCAAAAATCTCCGGTTTCGTGGTCTACACGGTCACACTGCAACCGGAGTTTTTTAAAAAAAACTTCACCCTGGCAAGAGATTTCAAAAATGTTTGGTTTCAGTGACCTGGTGCTGCGTTTGCGTGTGGACGACCGGCCAAACCGCATAAAAAAAGCTGCGGTTTTAAAAATACCCACGTTCGTGTGGACAGGGCCTTAGTAAGGGAATAAGATTTTTAAAGAAGCTTGCCATCACTCATGTTGCAGGAAGTCACACATCTCTCATTAATTATGATCGGTTTCCGGTCACTTTGCCAGTGCAAGCAGAGTCCATCAGGAGTCCAGATACTGAAAAAAAATTAATGTAAAACATTCTAAGATTCATGTTACTGCTGATAACATAATCGGAAAAGTTTTCAGAAGCGGTCTCAGATTTTGGAGCTCATTCATATAACAAGAGTCTGTACTACTAGCCATGTAAGGTCTTGAACGTGGAACCTATATAGGTAGATATCATGTCTTAAAATACAACATACACTTGTCGTGTCGTTTTCTGTGGACAATATCTGCAAAAACTCTTTACTGTCCAATTATTAAATCTTTGTACAGTATCTGTGCTTTAGTACAGGGAAGTAAGTAGTAGTAGAAGTAAATAGTACTGATTCTCAGTGTTATCACATTCACTACATTCATCTCTTGAAATAATGTGAAACCTACACTTTCAATCATTTCTTATTTTCTGTCTGCTAGTGAACACGTGTACATTGTCAAAGTATGACATCCTCACATGTTCACACATACACAGATGCAGAAGTATACATCAGGGACAAATCAAATGTGGTTTCATTTGTTGTTATTTCTATTTGTCCTCCTCAGAACTGCTTCGAGCTCTTCATACCAGACAATAAGGATCAGGTGATTAAGGCGTGTAAAACGGAGGCGGATGGCCGTGTGGTGGAGGGCAATCACACATTTTACCGCATTTCTGCTCCCACCACTGAGGAGAAGGACGAGTGGATCAACAGCATCAAGTGAGTGAAGGCATAGCAGCCACAGTGATTTTTTAGCACATTAAACGAACAGAAAGAGCTGTTAGAACTTGAGATACATTTTATGTCATGTACTTTTTGAAAGAAGCAATTAATTTACACCATCTATGGGAACTGTGCCCTATTCGTATAGGCATATCAGTTGATCTGTGGTTGCTAGGAGACAACAGTAAGGTACTGATTATGAAGGATTAATGAAGTTAGATTAGGGCCAACTGACCTGACCTCCAATTACCTGGATTTGAGAGTAAGAAGGACTTTATATAGGTGCTGGCATTGAGTGCTTGGTTCAGTGGCGGAGTTACACCACAGTGTTACCACATACACTATATTGCCAAAAGTTTTGGGACACCCTTCCAATTGATTGAATTCAGGTGTTGTTTTTCAGAGGTTGGGCTTGACCCCTTAGTTTCAGTGAAAGGAACTCTTAATGCTTCACCAAGCACACCAAGACATTTTGGACAATTTCATGCTCCCAACTTGACCCCTTCCTTTGCCAACATGACTGTACACAAAGCAAGGTCCATAAAGTCATGGATGATGGAGTTTGGTGTGGAGGAACTTGACTGGCCTGCCTGTTACACCTCAACACAATACCTTTGAGATTAATTAGAATGGAGACTGCGAACCAGGTCAAAACTGGGACGTCTGCCTTTACATGCTCGTGAATTTAATATGGAGTCAGCCCACCCTTTGCAGCTATAATAGCTTGAACTTTTCAGGAAAGGCTTTCCACAAAGAGTGTGCTTATGGGAATTTTTGACTCTGGAAGCACATTTGCGAGTTGAGGCAGTGATGGTGGATGAGAAGGGCTGGCTTGCAGTCTCCGCTATAATTCATCCCAAAAGTGTTTTCTTTAGGGTTGAGGTCAGGACTCTGTGCTGAAGCATTAAGAGTTCCTTTCACTGAAACTAAGGGGTCAAGCCCAACCCCTCAAAAACAACACCTGAATTGAGTGATTTGGAGGTGTGTCCCAAAACCTTTGGCAATATAGTGTAAGTCTCAGGGTTTAAAAAAATTGCCCTTTTCGGTTTACAGTATAGCATGTATCTCTCAGAAGACTTGTATGATCTTGTGTATATACATATACATCTGACATCTGTATGTTGATCTCTTGGATACTTTAAAAAATAGTAAATGGATAGTTTTAGAAATATAAGTATAGGGCTGGAATATGGATCATGTGTTGAGTCATGGCAGAGATAAAACTCTAAAATAAATATTAACAAATTGCTTAAAAAGTTCCTGTTAATTTTAGACCAGTGACTTTGTCTTTCATCTGCTGTTCCAAATAATACTCTTACATGTTTCTGTGGAATTCATGTCCAGTCACTGAAAGCTTCCCAGTGTGTCATCATACTGTTTCCCCCGAATTCAAATACTAAAAAGTGTAAAGATGGGTTTTTTGAGCTAAGATAGTAAAAGCCTGATCATCCTTTGACTTTTGCTTAGATTAAGAAACAGCCAGCATTTGATTTATAGACCTCAGAGGCTTAGTTCTGTTTACGGTTGCTGGTTACAAAACACTGACATTTTAATGTTTGTTTAATTAGTCATGATGAAAGTCCTTAAAACTGAATTAATGATAATAGAATAATAAATCTGTGGTGTGAAATACAGCTGTCAGGATTAACCAACACATTGTGACAAATCGTATTTAAGTAGTGTGGTATATTGTGCAATAAGTAACTCATTTCTCAACTAGAGAGGTGATTAATCTCAACTAGGTTTGTACAGATAATTAATTAGGCGTATGTTATTCCAGCTGTTTCTTTCTTTTCTTTTTTTTTAAATAGGGAATTAGATCCGTGTGACAGTATGTATTTGTCTCCCTCAGGGCGGCGATCAGCAGGGACCCGTTCTATGAGATGCTGGCTGCCAGGAAGAAGAAAGTCTCCTCTATGAAGAGGCATTGAATCTGCTCAGGGTGATTCAGGGCTGTGTCAGAGAACTGACACTTGCAGTGGGAGGATGAGACTGGTCTCCTTCCTGCTGCTTCCCCCCTTTCAATAACGTAGTGTCTTTACGGGGACAGAATGAGGTTTGAGGACTAAGTAGGACATTAGAGATTGGACAAAGCCAGGACTAGGCTCTATCGTGCCCAGCAGGAACTGTGCCTCTGCTCCTCTTCCTGTATAAATGTCCCTCACCTCTCTTTCACCTCAATGTGTGTGTGTGTGTATAAATGTCCCTCACCTCTCATTTTCCTCAGTGTGTGTGTGTGTGTGTGTGTATACAGGCTTTTCTCTTGAAAATCCCCAAAGAATCAATCTCAGTCTGAATGCGAAACCAAAATGCACCCTTTCTCTACCCTCTCTCTGTCTCTCTCACTGTTTCTCTCTCTCACTGTTTCTCTCTCTCACTGTTTCTCTTTCTCACTGTTTCTCTTTCTCACTGTTTCTCTCTCTCCCTGTTTCTCTCTCTCCCTGTTTCTCTTTCTCACTGTTTCTCTTTCTCACTGTTTCTCTCTCTCCCTGTTTCTCTCTCTCCCTGTTTCTCTCTCTCACTGTTTCTCTCTCTCCCTGTTTCTCTCTCTCACTGTTTCTCTCTCTCCCTGTTTCTCTCTCTCTCTTTGTCTCTCTCTTTTAAACATGTCTTAACATACACACACACACGTTCTTGTTTAATCAGCAGGTCTGACAGAATGTGGGTTACCAAAAAAAAAAGAAAAAAGGCCTCTCCTTAATTTCAAGACAGGAAAGACCTTCTTGTATGCTTTTGTTTTTGTTATGTACAGGCAATAAGTGTATTTTTTACATTTCTATATCCTCTGTATATTCTTCGGCTCTTGTCGTTTTGATAAACATCACTGAAAAGCACCACACGGCTTTCAGGAGATGAACGAGGCTGTGTTTAGTGTACACAGTGTAGGATATATAATGTAGGCAGATTTACTTCTACACTATCCAGCTGAAAGTATGTGGACACATGACTGTCACACCCATGTATGGGTTTTCCCCCCTAACCTAACCCTTGCCACAGAGTGTGAAGCACACAGTTGTCTAGAATTTCTTTAAATGCGGTCTCATTAGGATATCACTTCCCTGGAACTAAGTAGCTTAAACCTGTTTGGTATGACAATGCCAGGAGGTATGTGGATTAAACACCAGTGTGTCACACTCCAAATAAGTGCTCTTGTATTTGAATGAGTAGAAATTCATCCAGCTCTGCTCCAACTTCCTAGGAGTCTTTATATAAATGCTGTTTGATTTTAGAATGAAATTTTCAGCAAACACAATATGGGTGTGAAGGCATCCATGTACTTTTGGTCATACGGTGTTATGTCAAACTAGGAGTGTGTGTGTGTGTGGCTCCTCCAGTTTCTTGTATGCTAAAAGGCTGTGAATTCTGACCATGTGATTTCTCCCGAAACCATTGCCAGTAGTATCGAGTCCCAAACTCTAAACCTGCCTAATACAATTCAATTCACAAATCATTCTCAAACCTAAACCCAGGGAAAAAACCCTGTTCAAGTTCATTTGTCATCACACAAAACTTGTTGCGTCTCTCACGAGTCGTCACGTCTGACGTAACTTGAGCTCTAAATAGCTTACTGACCACAGAATGCCCCCTTTTCTTTCTTTTTTAACCTATCATGACACAGAGCATGCTTTAACTTCACTCTTTCTGTTCTGCTTTTCCTTTTTCTTTTCTTTTCTTTTTTTTTTTTTTACAATTTTACCAAGCTAGCAGATTCTATTCTCTGAGCAGAGTCATACATCTGAGCAGTATTGGCTTATTTATCAAGGATGTAATATACTTCAGTGTATAGTGAGTATCTTTCTGCATTTTATAAAAATATATATATATATGTATGTGTTTGTGTGTAGCAAATACATTATTAGCTGAGTGCCATTGTCATTTTTTTTTTTTTTTTTTACTTTAGTCCCTGTTGAAAGTGTACCTTTGGCCTCACTGGTGTGTGTGTGTGTGTGTGTGTGTGTGTGTGTGTGTGTGTGGGCTCAGCTCATTTTTAGTAAAAAAATAAAAATAAAAAAATACAATAATAATAAACAAAACAAAAAACAACTAAATTACAAAATAAAAGTCAAACATCAAACACCGTGTCTGGTATCTTAAGTGACGTCACACCCAGGGTGTATTCCCGCTTTGTACTCTATTAGGTTAACAGCTATAACAAGTAAAACATTTTAAAATATTATACAGCACTAAAAGGTTGTCTCTAGGTGGCAGTATTGTTTATTTCCATTCATTAAGCCCCAAGCACAGAATGGCACAAGGAAAATCCACTGTTAAAGGCAATTCCCTTTAATAATAATAAAAAAACAAGCCAAATTTGTTTCATTTGTCTGTTCTCCAAACTCTGATCTTGCCGTTATTGTTCGTCCCTCAGCACTTTCACACCAGTAAACCGCCATGCTATGACATTTTCCTTAAGCAGCAGTAACTCAGAGCTCTTTTGTTTGCCTATCTGATAAGCTCAATCTCACCACCATAATCATGATTACCCCTGACCTCAGGTAACATACATGTCACAGGGAAACATAAAGAACGTCCAGGCAACCCCATTCACGTCAACGGCAGGTTTTTACACAAATGCAGCATTTAGGCCGTGTGTAATTTCCGATTTTGCGATGCGTCTGCACTCTGCTTTGTTTCTCTTCCAGGGAAAACAGACTGGCAGGTCATGTACTGAATGAACGGATGAATGTGATGATTATTAAGATGAAAAGGATTTCCTGTGTAGAATGTAGTCTATAATTCAACTCGAATAGCGATCCATCTCAGATAGCATTCATGCACTACACAGGAAATCAAATGTTTCCTTTTCCTTTCTGTCTAATTAGGAGGAAAAATACACAGTCAGTTTGAACCCTGTTCAGTGCTTTGTTAGGCTGTATCTGTTGGTTGCTTGTTCGAAAGGGGTACAAACATTATAACCCAAATCCTAGCTTTTAGACTCTAGAATAGTCCGAGCCATGGCGGTTTTGCAGCTTTGTTTATGCGCATGACATACGCAATAGGAGGGTTTTTCAGAAACCAAGGCGTAGGTAGGTTTTAATTCACTGGGTGCACAGAGCAAATGCCTGGAAGAATGCCTTTGTTTTGCTTTTGTAATGCGACTCTGCATGAGGGCCAGCTGTTTCCACTGTGTTCAGGGCATTTTACTGGAAGAAAACAAACTGCCAAGGGTGTGTCCTGGACATCAGGAACAATTTGTGCTTATGTGCGATACCGGTCAAAAGACTAGGTGGCGCACACACTATTTTTATTATCTTTAGATCATGATCTCTATCAAATATAACATCTGGAATTATGAAGTCAAAAGTGAAAAAGAGAGAAAGATATATATATATTCATAAGTAACGCTTATCCGATCTATACTCAGGTCATAGGGAGCCTGTGCCTGTCTCAGCTATAAAGATTATATTTATATATATATATAATTTTTTTTTTAATTTTGCTTTTTTTCTCTCAACCAGTTTTGTTGGAGTTTCATCTTGGAGGCTTTTTTATAAAGTTCTCATTCAGGAGAAAATGAAAACTACATGTTCAGGGAAACAACTGAATTTTTTTTTAGTGAAAGCTACTTTAATATAGATTTAAAGTCAGAAATATTTGCACATGGGCATAAACCTCTCAGAAATAAGCTTCAAGTCTTCAAGGTTTCTTCAAAATTCCTTTAAGGCAATAAAAAATAATTCTAGTCCAGAACTCTGACTTGTCATGTACATAATTAGTTCTTATGTAATAATTAGTAATAATTATGTTAGATAATTTTAGATTAAATTATTGCACACCACTTCATGATACGTGATGCGGATCACAACGTGATGTTTTGCTAACAATGCCACTGTACAGGCTCAAAGGAAAGGGGGAAAAAAAGGGAGCAAAATTGAAGCAAGTTCTTCCTTGTAAATTGTTTTAAATATACAGTGTAAATGAATAATGGAAGATTTTCTGACTTCCAGTATGATGATGAGGATGATGATATCATTATTTAAAGCTATCAATAGCATTACATCAGATCACCCTACGCCCTAAGACATGTTAAACCTGAAACCTAAGGGCTGAATAAACGCCTACAGCTTTCAGTGAACTCTTACAGCATGGATGACTTCAGAACTGTATTACCATTAAAAAAACAACAAAATAGTGTTGTAGCTTTTGAAGCCTTAAATGAACTCCTGCAGTGTTAAAACAGCGAGTTCCATATATACACATATATATAGTTACAGTATATGTCAATACTGATGCCAGTTTTTCACAACTCTTGGGTAAATTCAGCATTACCTCACCTCCAAAACTCACTTACCACTCATCACCCATTCATCCACTTCATACTAATATCACTGTCAACATTTCTTCCTCAGAAAACACACTCTCTCATTCTCACTCAACACACTGACCTAAAAATTCAGTTCACTTTTATTTGTCCATTTTAACACTAGACATTTCCTTGGAGCCAGAGTTGATGGTGGAAAGTAAAAAAAACTCCCCTGCAAAACTGTGAGAGGAACCAGACTCGAAAGGGAATCTGGGTGACACGGAGAGTGCGATTATAAATAATTCCCTTTCTATACAAATACAAATAAAGGATGAACTTCTCTCTACCTCCCTCTGCCACACCTCTTTCCCGCCAGTCTTCCTTGTTTCCAGGATGCCTGAGTAAACATTTGGGTCAAATGGGCAGGTTTTTAGAATGATTATGATTTTGTTTCATTTGTAAACGTTCTGCCGAGATGGTTCGGTATACACTACCAGTCAAAAGTTTGGACACACCTTTTAATTCAGTGTTTTTTGTTTAGGGATTTATTTTCTACATTCTAGAACAAAACTATGAAATAACACACATGGACTTAAGTAATCCATATGTAATGACAAGAAAAAACAGTCAGTTGTTATTTTAAGACACGAAGGTCAGGTGTTCTGGAATAGTTCTTGCAAGAACAGTATTGTCAAGTGCATTTGCAAAACCCATCAAGCACCATGATGAAATTGGCTCACATGAAGACCATCCCAGTAAAGCAAGACCAAAACTGACCTCTGCTGCAGAGGAGAAGTTCATTTAGAGTTACCAGCCTCAGAAATCACCAATTAACAGCACCTCAGATTAGAGCCGTTATGAAGGCTTTACAGAGCATCAGTAGCAGACATATCTCAATATCAACTGTTCAAACGACATTATTGTGTATTTCGGACGCCTTCAGCATTGTTTTACAATGTAGAAAGAAATAAACATCAGGAAAGACCATGGAATTAGAAGGTGTGTCCAAACTTTTGACTGGTAGTGTATTCCAATTGAAATTTTATTTGTCACACATATACAATATACAGATAGTTATCTCTCAGTGTCGTTCCCAGGCCTGGATTAAATAAGATGGTTATGTCAGAAAGTTCATCTGGCATAAAACCTGTACCAAAATCAAATATTCGGATCAAAAGGCCATGCTGTGGCGACCCCAGACAGGAAACACACGAAAGAACAACAACTAATTGTATCATAGTGTACACATAGTCAGAGTTATCTCTAAATACTAAGCTTTTCTTATCTAGACATCTTTTAAAGTCAGCAATCATTTATGGATTTGCACATAATGTAATAAATTGTGTTGGAAACATTTACTCCCATCCCTGAAGACATTTCAATTAGTAATATGAAGAGCGAGATAAAGTCTTTTAGTCCCTACACAAGCACACACACACACACACACACACACACACTCCTTTTCCTTTAGTATAGCTTAATCATAGTGCAACTTATCTGGCTTGTTTGTACCAAACCCTGGGGAGTTTTAGAGGAGGAGATCTATTTATTTTCATTTTCAGCAGAACTAAACTGAAACATGTTCTGTACATCATCCTGTAAAATAAGCACCCACTGTCAGAATGAGAACAAAATTCTATACACTTAAAGAGCTAGATGATAATAATAATAATAATAATAATAATAATAATAATAATAATAATTAAAATTAAAATAATAATTGTTATTAAAATAATATTAATATTAATATAATAAATTAAAATAAGAAAAAAATAAAGAAAAAAAGCTGCAAAAATTTTATAGTAGTATACTATTACAGTGACTCCAGCTTTGGTGGTTTTATTGCCTTTTTGTTTTTCTCCAGAGAACAGGATTCTTCTTTTACACTACCAGTGAAGACATATGTACTGACTTTCTATGATGCATCTGACCTAAATCTGTGAAAAACTAGCACTATTCCGAGTTTACTTGATATTACTTTCATTTCTGCAAAATCCTGTAAAGAGTGATTATTAATAGTCCAAAAGTTTGACCAAAAGTTTGTGAACACCCGGTCGTCACTCCTATACGTGAGTTTTCCCCCAAACTCTTGCCACTAAGTCAGAAGCACAGAATTCTCTAGAATGGCTGTATGCTGTAGAATTAAGGTATCCCTTCAGTGGAAGAGGCTCAGACATGTTCCAGTATGACAACGCTCCTGTATTCATGAAGACATGGTTTGCCACCAAAGAACTCAAGTGTCCTGCACAGTGCTGACACCAACCCCAAAATGGGATGAACTAGAACTCTACAGCTCTTCACCGGACATCAGTACCTCACCTCACTAATGCTCTTGTGGCTGAATAAGCAGAAATCCCCACATAAACTCTAGTGGAAAGCCTTGCTATGAACAGTAGAGGTGATCATAACAGCAAAAGTCTGGAATGAGATGTTATATAAGCAAAGATTAATGTGATTTTCATCTATCCAAAAACTTGTAGTGAATATAGTTATTTTATCACTTAATAACTATATGTTCTGTGAATGCAGGGATGTGTGAATAAAAGCCAGGGGGATGTGTGCCAGTTGCCCGTAAATGTTGTTACTCTCAGTCACACTTGTTGGTACTGGAGCTCTTCCATCAGATCTTGGTGTTGTGTATAAACACTGTGCAAGTTCAGCTTGTTTCTTTTAGGAGAGTGCCAAAAATGCTGTATTAGAAATATAAATATATATATATATATATCCTTGATTTGCTTGCCTTTTTAGATAATGTGCTATTGTGAGGCAGAGGGCTTACTATCTCAGTTATATTTGCACCTAGTGATGTAATAAAAAATAGGAACTGCAGCAAGTGCTAATAGTAATTAATATAGCTAGGTTGGCATAGTGGCTTAGTGCTTAGCATGGTTTCCCCTCACCCCCAGGGTTGGTTGTTTGATTCCTCCCTGTGTGTGTGTGTGTGTGACTGTGAGTCTCCAGGGTTGATTGTTAGATTCCTGCCTCCGCCCTGTGTGTTGTATGTGTGTGTGTAGTATCCATATGTTTCAGGGACTTTCCCGTGGGTACTATGGTTTCCTCCCCCAGGCCAAAGACATTATATAGTATTATAGGCTGATCTTGTATCTTGCAGTGTATGCGATTGTGTCCTCTGATCCATCCAGGGTGTCCTCTGCCTTGTGCCCCGAGTCCCCTTGGATAGACTCCAGGCTTCCTGTGTCCGTGTGAAGAAAAGCTAGATGTTATCTAGCAAGCTACATACTGTAACTAGCTTGGTTTTTAATACATCTTTGTTTGGAGCACTTTTATCAACAACCAGAAACCAATGTACTTGCACCACTTGCTTTTAAGAAAGAAAAGATAGAAAATTAAACAGTTCAGTGGCAGTGTTGTTTTTACACCAGATGTCCTTCCTGTCACAACCCTCACAATTTTATCCGGGCTTGGGAACAGCACTGAGAGTTAACTCTTCAGTTTGCACCCTGCCCGGGAATCGAACCCAGGGTGTGGCAATGAGAGCTCAGGATCCTGCCGCTGGACTACCAGGAGGCCTGTAATAACCTCTGGATATTATTTAATTTTATTTGAGGGTATACCTTAATAAAATGGCATCCTGAGCCACCCAGATCTATGCTCATGAGCTGCCTGTGAGAACATGAATAGTCTTTAGTAAGGTCAAAGAAAACATTTACTCACTCATTTTCAGTAACTGCTTTATCCTGATCAGAGTCATAGTGGATCAGTAGCCTATGCGGGAAATGGAACACTGGGTGTGGGGCACTCTGGAAGGGACATAGACATTCACACACTCTTACCCAACAAGAATCAAGTTACTTTATACAGTCTTTATACCTACTGGGGAGAAAATAGAGAATAAGTGATCCAGGTTACAAGAAATATAGAAGAACTAGTCTCTTTTTATTTTAAATGCCAAACTGAATCTGAATGGGTGTGTTTTAAAATAAAGAGCCTGTACACACTGTGCTTAGAGAACAATGCAGAGTGA
Organism: Hemibagrus wyckioides; assembly: GCF_019097595.1. Taxonomy (NCBI): domain Eukaryota; kingdom Metazoa; phylum Chordata; class Actinopteri; order Siluriformes; family Bagridae; genus Hemibagrus; species Hemibagrus wyckioides. Next base: position 14,744,490 of record NC_080711.1, read on the forward strand.
AATAGAGTTGGACGCATGACCACAGGACACAAAGTTCTGGGATAGCAAGAAATTCCTCAATGCATTACTAACACACCCTCCTTTTCCAATAATCTAGCTTAATCGTGTCGTAACTCATCTGACAGGGTTATTACCAGAAAATGAAATTATATAATAAAAGGGTTTTTTTTTTCAATCACTGCCCATCGGGAGTTGCAGAAGAGGAGGTGATTTTTGGGCTACACATAAGCTAAAACACCCTTCAACAAAACATTGCTACACATATCGTAAAAGCTTTGGCTTAGCTTCCATAAAATAATTACTTTTCATCATCAAACATCTCAGTGCTTGGCTTTGTTATGTTTGACCAGCATTGTAAATATTTTGGAAGATGTCCATCTCTGTTCATCAGTTGCCTAAAGGATTACTGTGTACAAGAGTGAAAGTATTGCTTTATAGACTATTAGCTTCAGCATTACGACTCTATAATACAGAACTATAAAAATGTCATAATCAGAAATACTAGATTCCATAAACTTTATTTTTTCCAGGAAGAGAAATAAAACTGATCCAGTCCCATAAACTATAATAAACTATCATGCAGTTCATTATAATATACAGCCAAGACTAGCTGTTCAGACCTCGAACCTTCATCTGTTTGAATGCTTTGATATGGCATGATACGAGCCGATTGCTAAATCACTAGTGTAAATATTTAACAATAAGTATTTATATAGCTTATTTAACAATAAGTTAAATAAGTTAAAGCTTATTTAACAATAAGTATATATATATATATATTCTCTCAATTTTAACATGCTAGTTGGAAAGAAAATTAATCAGTCTGTGGAAGCCAAACACACTGTAACCTACAAACGTTTATCCATAGTGTCCACACTTATAGTCATTGTAAAGCGATTAGTTTGAAAATATACGATCCAATTCGCTCAAATATATAAGTGACTATAATTTTTAGTGCAGTATGTGCCTGGTATTTCCTTTACAATTAATTTCTACCCAAAATCACCAATTGAAACAAATATTCTTAGAGGATTTGATTTTTTTTTTAAAAATTAAATAAATAAATAAATAAGAAAGATGTTATTTGAATAATTAAATAATTGAATAATAATATCTGAAATTATCTGCATCCCACAACAGTACATTTCATGTTAAAATATGGTTAAAAAATTTTCTATAATTTTGCTTAATAACAGCAACTGTTTTGGACCTGGATATTTTCTTTCCCTTTTAAACACATTTATAGCACAGTTTTTGCTGTATACTGACATTTAGAGTAACTAAGATGATAGATCAGAGACATCTGATTTACATCTCGTGGTGGTCCAGCAGCGGAATCCCACTCTCTTACTGGCATTGCCTGGGTTTGAGTTAATTCTTAGTGCCAGTCCCAAGCCCAGATCAAATGGGATGGTTGCATCAGGAAGGGCATCTGGCGTAAAACCTGAACCAGATGATTCACTGTGGCGACCCTGATCAGGGAGCAGCGAAAGAACCACAACAACATTTACTGATATTTACATCTATATATGTACAATTTAGAACATGTCACCTTTTGTGAAAGACCTCCCAATTTATACACTATATTGCCAAAAGTTTTGGGACACCCCTCCAAATCAGTGAATTCAAGTGTTGTTTTTCAGAGATTGGGTTTGGCCCCTTAGTTCCAGTGAAAGGAACTCTTAATGTTTCAGCATACCAAGACATATTGGACAATTTCATGCTCCCAACTTTGTGTGAACAGTTTGGGAATGGACGCTTTTTGTTCCAACATGACTGCACTAATAAAGAGCTCCATAAAGACATGGATGAGTGAGTTTGGTGTGGAGGAACTTGACTGACCTGCACAGAATCCTGACCTCAACCTGATAGAAGATCTTTGGGATGAATTAGAGCGGAGACTGTGAGCCAGACCCTTCTCATCAGTGCCTGACCTCAGAAATGCACTTCTAGAGGAATGGTCAAAAATTCCCATAAACACACTCCTAAACCTTGTGAAAACCTTCCCAGAATAGTTGAAGCGGGCTCCAACTCCATAATGAATTCATGTGCATGTAAAGGCAGACGTCCCAGTGTTGGCCTGGCTTGCAGTCCCTGCTCTAATTCATCCCAAAGGTGTTTTATTAGGTTGAGGTCAGGACTCTCTGTAGGCCAGTCACGTTCCTCCACACCAAACTTGTTCATCATGTTGGAACAGGAAGGGGTCCTCCCCAAGCTGTTCCCACAAACTTGAGAGCATGCCATTGTCCAAAATGTCTTGGTATGCAGAAGCATTAAGTGTTTTTTTTCACTGGAACTAAGGTGCCAAGCCCAACCCCTGAAAAACAACACCTGAATTCAGTGATTTGGATGGGGTGTCCCTAAACTTTTGGCAATATAGTGTATGTGAGTTATTTGAAAAGTCATTCTTAAAGGAAATAACACTTGCTTGCAATAACTGATTCAGACTGGAAATCACCATATTGTTGTATTCTCCTTCTGTAATACTTGTCCAGGCGTGTACCACAGCTTCTTTCAGTTGTTGTTTGTTTTATGGGGTTTCTCCCTTCAGTCTTCTCTTCAAGAGGTAAAATTCTGCTCAACTGGGTTAAGATCTGCTGATTGACTTGGCCAGTCTAAAACCTTCTATTTTCCCCCTGAAAAAGTGCTTTGTTGTATTAGCAGTGTGTTTCGGGCATTGTTTTGATTAGTGATTAAGTTCCTCTCAGTTACATTGAATGCATTGCTCTATAAAATGGTAGACAGAAGGTTACTGTAGACTTCTGATTTCATTCTGCTGCTACCATCATTAATAAAGATTGGTGATACTGTACCAGAAGCAGCCATGCAAGCCCAAGCCATGACACTACCACCACTGTATTTGACCGATGAGCTTGATGTGGTAGCTTCAGTGGAGGGCCCTCAGGGCCAGCAAGGCCTTCTCTGCTGGCTTAAACAACAGTGATCTGAATCACTGACTTGCATTTTAATATACTTAATATATTTTTCCATGAATGTGTATTAAATTATTCCCAATAGTCTATTCTCTACATTTCATAGCATTTCTCTGGGTTGTGCTGCTTCCAGTAGTGTATATTTATGATAAGAGTATTTATCCAATCATATTTCAGCCAGTGGCTGACATCATGCATTGCCAGAGTGAAAGAAATCTGCCTTAAGGCCTTCAGAATCAATAGTGCAGGCGCCCGTAGCTTAAAATAAGTGGCAGTGAAACTGTTACATTAACCAATCAGATTTCGAGTTGGCGTCACTGGGACTATCTAGCAGGCATACGATTACGTCAGCAATTTCCCGTCCTTTGATTGGATAATTGGAGTAGGCAGCAAACTGCACAAACTAAATAAAATATATACAGTATATTTTAACTCACGGCCTTGGACTACTGATCAGAAAGTTGTGAGTTCAAATCCCAGGTCCATCAAGCTGCCAGTGTTGAGCCCTTGAGCAAGGCCCTTAACCCTTACTTGCTCAGTTATATAAAATTAAATAAATTGTAAGTCACTCTGGATAAGCGCAAATGCCAGAAATGTAAATGTATGTTTCGGATCATGAGAAGATCCTTTCTTTTTCCACACTTCGACCTTTCCTTCACTTTGGTAGAGGTTCATCTCTGTACTTCTTTGTGAATTTCAGTCTGGCCTTGTGACTCTTTCCTGATGTGTGGTTTTAATTTCGTAGTATGGTCTTTATATTTCTGCTCTGCTTCTTTAAACAGTGGATTATGATACCTTCATTCCTTTTCTGGGTTTGCCTTCACAGCTCTAACGGTGTTTTTTCACCAGCTGCTGTTTTTTTCCTTGGCTGACACTTTTTATTCCTAAATGTTATTACACCAGTGGTTTCTTTCTTTTTCAGGAAACCCCACGTTGTTGAATTGACTATGCCCAGTGCTTGTGTGATGGCTCTTGATTGATTTTCCCTGTTTTCTCAGCTTCAAAATGGCTTGCTTTTCTGGCACGGACAATTCTCTGGTATTTGTGTTAGTTGTAAAAACCAACAGCAAATGCAGTATTTATAGGTGAAACCTATGACTTAAATTAAGAGCAAACCTGCAGAGATGTTAATTATTTCAGCAGACATCTGAGCAACAAGAAACAGCTGTCGGTCTCATGATCCAATCATTTTGTTACCTTAAAACATGGGTGTGTTCAAATAAAAGGTACCTTATTCTAAGTTGTTTCACACATCTAGATCCAAATGTCTGTAAATAATCTATCATGTAATATTCATCTTTTGATCTCAAACCCAAATGTCTTCAGTGTATAGCAAAAACAAAAGAATTGGTCTTGTTCCAATACTTTCAGGTAGAATTGTGTCTTTCTGACTACTGTATTTACATTTATTTTGGATTTGCAGGCAAGCACCACTATTTAAATCAATTGTGTGTAGCTATAGGATGCCTGTAACATAGAGGGTTAGCATAGGATAACATGAAAACAGGCTGAGTAGCTTTACTCTGGATCAATTGCAGGAGTTCAATAGAGAGATTTCAGCCTGAACAAGCACCAGTGTGACCTACAGAGATAGAAATTCTCATCATGCTATAGAGAAGAAGCTGCATGAATGAGTATGGTGAGCAGTATGAGCAGAGAATTATTATCCAGAAATAGGCCAAGGGGTTAATAATAGTTTGCTTGTGCTGTAAACCAACACTCGCTCATGTTGTGACGCTGAAAACCAGAGTACTTCATAATACAGTAGGGAATGTTCTTATAAAGGGCCCCAAAGGGTTAGGATGTTTTGATAAGATGAGATTGGGACACATTGTTCTGTTCCACTGAGCTGGAGAAGTTACAGAATATCCAATGGGTAAATAGTTGCTTTAACAGGCAAAAGTATAATAGGCCTCAATGTCCAGTAGGTCACTGAAAAGAATGGCGTGCTGATAGGAAGTGTTGTACCATAACATGGTCTATTTTTTTAGAATAGAAGTATTTGAAAACAGTGGAAAATGTCCTGTGTGTGTGTGTGTGTGTGTGTGTGTGTGGTCTACTTTGCTCCTAGGGATAGTATAACCAAAAAACAAAGATGCCTAAGCAGGGCAGAGGAAGCAAAGCCTGGGAACACACACTGTAGTTACTCAGCAGGATGAAATACATACCCATGAGAACAAAAAGCCTTTGTTTTGTCATATATACATTACAGTACAGTGAAATTATTTTCTTCACACTTTCCAGCTTTGGAAATTGGGGTCAGAGCACAGGGTCAGCCATTATACAGCCCCCCTGAGGCAGAGAGGGTTAAGGGTTTTGCTCAAGGGTCCAACAGTGGCAGTTTGGAAACACTGGGGCTTGAACACCAATCTTTAAATCAACAACCTCGAGCACTATGGCATTGAAAACAGTATACAGTGTTTGATACTGATAAAACAATACTGATACGATGTCATATGAATGTGTTTGAGGGCAAAGTGTTAGAACATGGGGAAAGTGTAAATACGTGACTCATATTCAAAAAAAAAAAAAAAGGCACACCACTATTATACTGATTACAGTCAACAGCCTTTATCTATTGACTATCTATGTCTAGTTGTGGCAATATGGAATTATTGGAAACATGCTTATTATTTATGTTTCAATGGGTTATTGCATGTCATTATTCATACTGGAAAAAAAAACCCCATTGTCATAACATAACGCGAATGTCAATTGTTTTTATTTTCTCCGCGTTATGAAACTTATGCAATCAACAGGATCAGATAGGCGCTGATAAAACTCTAATGAACAATGTATGACATTATTAGCAGGAATAAGGAAAAGAATGATTGCATTTGATTGCAGACTCTTTTTGCAGAATACCCTTTTAGGTAATCATTTCTGGCTTGATGAATTTATGCAAAATGTAGAACTGGGGAAATGTTTTGTTCTGATATTCCCACCAAAACTCCAAGAGTTAAAAAAAAAAAAAGACTGTAGGATTTCCAGTAGGAAGACGTTTTAATTGGTCATTTCTTCCAGAACATTTATTGCACAAGTCCTTACAGTTATTACAGCAATCAGATTCTAGTAATAAACATATCAGGCTACTTTTTTTTTTTTAATAGTTAATCATGTACAGCCAGAGCCTCGCCTTCGACCTCAGGTGATTGGGTGTGCTCTGTAGCAGTGATGAGTGGGTCATGGCTTCTCATTTTAGCTAAAAGCCTCTGAAGAGAAAGTCAAATGCATGAACAGGTATCACAATTGACACAGAGTCCCACTTCCTTTTTCATCAGAGAATGACCTTAACTAAATTGAACACAATGCATGTATGAGGTTATAGTCAAGTTCCTCAATCATTAGCGTGGTTTCCATTCACCTGTTTTTATGCAAAGTACATTTTTGAATAAGAACAACCAAGAAAATTTGTTCTTGGAAGAGATCACAGCCTGGAAAAATGTAGTATGAAGAAGCCCCAAGTCCCTAAAATTCTTTCACTGGCTTGGAAAATATTGCTTTATTTACTTTTTTTATTTGCTTTATTTTGTGATTTATTTACTTTTGCTTTTTGGAGAGTTACACTGGGTCCATTTCAGGTAAGGCTTATGGTTTACTGCTACTGTGTATAAATAAAGCTACTTTTATAGGAAGAAGAAGAGAACGGCAGTGCTGGGAACTCATGGTTTCCTGGTTCCAAGTCAATCTATCTGGTATGATGTTGTAACCTCAACAAGGAAGCATGTCTAATTCTGGAAACAGATTTAGTATTAAATATTTAATATCACAGTACATCATATGACATGTAAAAATATCGCTGGAACTCAACTTTTTTAAGACAAGAGAAAGAGACAAGAATATACAAGACTTTTAATGGAATATGAGCAGAGCTTTAGTAGATTTGTGCAAATAGTCATGGAGTTGTGTTGTCTGAGCGAGCAGAGTACTGGATTATACTTTATACGCAACTTGTACTGACACCTTTGATGGCCTGTGCAGAGGTTGAAAGGTCAATTCAATTCAAGTCAAGAAGGTTTATTGTCATTTCAACCACATATAGCTGACGCAGTACATAGTGAAATGAAACAACGTTTCTCCAGGACCCTGGTGCTACATAAACATACAACATAAAGATCAAATACAAAAAAAAACAACACAGAGCTAGGACCAAGGTTTATGTCCTAGCCACATAAAGTGGTGCAAACAGAGCAAAGACAATACAGTGGAAAAACAGTAGGTACAACACAAAAACGAGACACTTGGCGCCGAAAGAAAAAGAACGTGTAGTGAAATGTAAAAAAATTATATGGAATAAAAATGAAATGATTTACAGAGTAGCAGCGGTTGAGGTCATGGACAGATGTGTGACTATGACATGACTAGTTTTATTTATGCTGAGTTACAGAACAGGAAGTATGAGGCAATACTATAAGTCAATTTACAAGAAGACCAAATCATTCTGTTTAAAAATATAATTAGTGACAGAGAAATGACTAGGAAATAAAATTACAGACTAAATGTTCTGACAGTTCAGCTATTCCTATCCTAAGGTGCATTCTGTGCTTACAAACGTCCTGTCAAGCAGCTAACACGACAGAATAGTAACACTTTTTAAGACTTCTTGTTTGTGTTTAGTTTTTGTAGTTGTGATTCATGTTACTACTTTTGTCCAGCACTGTGAACTGCATGGAATAAACATAAACATTTGTCCAATAAGCTTTAAAATGTCTGGTTTTGTTTCATTGAATTTTTTTTAAATTGCCAGTGAAACCAGTGAAAATAAAATTAAAATAACAAAACAACAAGCCTGTGAAAACTGATCTAAAGCCAGTAATCTTGTGGCAATGTTCTGGTTCATAGGGAAGTCATCAGTTTAATATTTTGTGTAAATGCTTTCCAAAAAGGTTAGTGGCAAAAATAATCCAAGATAAAATATATAAAGGACAACTATATATATGTATATGTATATATATATATATATATATATATATATATATATATATATATATATATATATATATATATAAAACAGGACATGCTGACATGTCAGAGTTAGAAATAATGATTTTGATGGAAATGATGAATGTTTTCTTCAAACTTTTCATCAAAACAAAACAAAAAAACACCTTTTGCAGCAATTACAGCCTGGGCATTCTAGCTGTCAATTTCTCAAGATAATCTGATGAGATTTCACCCCATGCTTCCTGGAGCATCTCCCACAAGATGGATTGGCTGATGGAGTCTTCCTCCAAAGCTGAAACATGCAAGTGATCCCAAACTTTTGAGTGGTAGTGTACATATATATATATATAAAAAACTCATTTGTCCTGAAATATTTGCTTTGCCATGAAAGTACATGACAGAAACAGAAAAACAGGAAGGAGTAAGTATTATTACTGCATGTGTTCTGTTCTTTATCAGATTCCATGGAAAATCAGATTTTTTTTTTTTTTTTTAAACTAAATTTACATTTACAGTCATCGTCCACATCATTAGGAACATGCTGATGTGTACATATTCATGTGGCAGCAGCACAATGTATAAAATCATGCAGATACAGGTCAAGGTTCTGATTTGTTATCAGAAATAATAAAAACTTTAAACTTTAACTTTTAACCAATCAATAAAATGTAAGCAGTCGATCAAGTAAAAGAATAAAATGTGGTGAGATTCAAAGCATTAAGCAAAAGAAAAAAAAGAAAATAAGTCTTTCTCACAGAAATGCTGACAGAAACCTCAGTATCCATATTTACATATATCCTTTGCTAGTGGACTGGGTCAGATGAGAAGCTGAAGTCACCATTTTCCGTTCACAGAAGATCGTGCAGTGATAAGCTAACTATAGTCTGCTGAGCAGTTCATGGTTATTTCTCCCAAAACACAGAAGTCATTCTCAGAACAGCAGGTTTCTTAAGTGTCTGTCCTTCATTTGACACCTTGGTCAGGCTAGAGAGATATGAAAGCACCATTCGGTATTAAAACTGCTGAATCGGCAAGAATTTTATTCATAAGAATAGATCGTCACTGTGGATCCTGCAAGTGAGCTAACGAAAGAAAGAAAGAAAGAAAGAAAGAAAGAAAGAAAGAAAGAAAGAATGTGTGTGTGTGTGTGTGTGTGTGTATGTATGTGTGTGTGTGTGTGTGTGTGTGTGTGCAGGCGCCGCTTCTAACTTTGACATGTCAGCACAACTCCTTTTTACAGGAACAAGAAAAATTAGCAAGCCTCATGGTGACTTTCCTTATGGTTGTGTGCTAGTCCTATTCCTGTAAAGTCAGAGAACAGGAAGGTGTTGGTAGACTGAATATACAAATAAGAGGAAGGTAGTTAATCACTTCCGAAACCCCACTGTGAGACAAGGAACTTACAGTTAATGTGGTCTTCTATGGAAGAGATAAGGGATGATAAAACATAAATAATTATTCATTGTATCAGATTATCACCAGATGCGTTAGAGATGTCATGTTTCTTCCCCTTAGTAAAGGAGTGTCTGCCTCTCAGTTTCATGGCTGTAGCTCCATTGAGGTCCCTGGTGGTCTAGTGGAAGGATCCACTGCCCTCAACCTCCCTTCCATGGCTTAGGCTCAATCCTTGGGCAGGCAACCAACCCACCCCTGGGGGGTTAACTCTTAGTGCAGGTCCCAGGCTCAGATAAAATGGAAGGGTTGTGTCAGGAAGGGCATCCAGTTTTGAAACCTGTGCCAACATCAGAATACGCAGATTGGATGATCTTCTGAGCAGGGAGCAGCCAAAGGACAACAACAAATGTTGTAGATCCATTTTCTGTGGAACAGCCATGATTCGCCCTATGCCAAAATACCTTAAGCAACTGCTTAGACCAGCAATAGGGGGCTCCACCAAAAACAAAAAGACAAAAAGAATCGTTTTTGAGGAATAATGCCTGAGAAGGAATTTTGGTTCAGAAACGAATTAAGGGTGGGATGGCATGATGTGGCCTGGCATTAAACAAAAATCATTACCACCATTAATACCTCTCTATACTATTGTATTCCTATAATACCACAGCGATTACCATTTTGTACGTCTTCAAAGAGCCATACACTAAGGCTATTCATTTTAGTCTATTTATCAGTTTAAAGGTAATATGATTAAATAAATAATTTCTACAGTGTGTAATACTATGCACTGACTTCAACCCCACTGAACACATTAGGGATGAACACACCAGGCGCCAATGTCTGACCTCACTAATGGCTCCCTGAGGACAAATCCCCTCGGACACATTCCAAAGTCTAATGTAAAACCTGTCACCAGGAACACCCGAGTGGGATATATTAAGTAAGTAACTGAGCTAAAGTTAATGTGTTGGAAGCAAGAAACATGGTTCTGAGTGACTTGAAGAATGGACAAATTGTGATGGTTAGAAAACTGGGTCAGAGTATGTCCAAAACAGCATGGGTTGTGTATGCAGTGGTTTGTACCTACCAAAAGTGGTCTGGATGCATGTGAGTTGTGTCACTTACCTGGGTAAAAGATCATGCCAGAATGCATAGTGTGAAAGAAGGCAAGCTTTAGTGTTGCTCTGAATAGAGTGAAGCTGTGTCCTGGCATTCATGTATACATGTACCATCTACAAGTACCATGTACTTAGTATGTAGCCTTTAGGACTACTTCACAATTGTGCTGATTGTGTGAGTGGGTGTAAACTGGTGGATGTGGTACGCTGACCAGAGTTGGTTTTAAAAAAGCATAGTCACTAAAAAATTTTGTTTACCACTGAATTTAGAGTAAAGAATTGTAGTACAGAATAGCAGCCTTTCATAAGCAAAATAGGGGGAACAACTGAATTCTATTAAGGCACAGTGGCACAGATGCCATCTTAAGAGTTTCATGCTGAATTTGGGTTGCTGTGTATAGAGTTTCTGTTCTCCCTCTATCCCTGGGATTCTTCCAGAACCCTTTGGTTTCCTTCCACCTTCCAGAAACACAGCAGTTACCCCAAGGTATGGACGAGTGTGTGAATGTGTGTACACATGGTGACCTTGAATGAACTGGCATCCCATCCAGAGTGTATTCCTACCTCATTCCTGGTGTTCGTGTTATACACACTGGATCCACTATTTCCCTGATCAGGATAAAATGTTACTGGAAGTGAGTGAAAATAAATATAAGACAAACATGGTTGTTGCTCTTCAACACTGACAAATTCCTCACAGCAAGTGTGCAGAAAAAGTTCAGAAATCAACATGTGGAAAGGTGAACTAAGCTACAGAATGAATCACTGCAACATTTTATACTAAACAGCAAAGAAAAGAGTGTGAAAGTACACATTACTTGGTGTATTTTGGGCCTGTGGTCTGTGAGGTTAAATGTTTTGAAATACTGCTAAATTAAATATCTTTCTGAGTAATTCTTCTACTACCACAGTAACATAAGTACATGGGTACAAGATTCCAAACGTTTTCTAATGCAATCCGTGATGTGTAGGCCAGTGCACATATTTGATATATGTTGCTTTGGGCATCTCTGTTCCAGCTGATGAAACTCTATCAATTCTATATAGTAAGTACAGTATACTGTGTATGTCTATCTCCATCTCGTTAAACACATAGGCCATATAAGATGAATTACTGGAAATCTGAATCATGTCAGTGACTGCTACAGTGTCCATCTTTGTGTAGTCAAGATCTGTGATGCATGCTGACTTGGCCCTGATTTAGTATTAGTCACACATCCCATGGTAATATGTGTCTGTGTGTGTTAATTAGCCGTGTGTGAGTGTGTGTGTGGTAGGGCGGTCTGTTCTTCTTGTAAATGGCAACAATTACTAGACCTTTTTCTCCAATTTTTCAGTATCTAATATAGTAACCAGCCAAAAGCTGACTGCTGAGCTGTTCAACTGTACAATTATGTTAGTGATGGCAAATAATAATAATAATAATAATAATAATAATAATAAGAAGAAGAAGAAGAAGAAGAAGAAGAAGAAGGCAAATCCTAACAAAAGCAAGAAGAATTGTATCCAGGTTTTAAAACCCCACTATTGGAAAAACCCTGAACATTCAACATATTAACATATCAAATTAATGGTGTGTGTGTGTATGTGTTTGGGTGTGTCCTCTAATTAGGTGCCATTGTTTTCTACTCTCAGGCAGTAGACAGTATTTAACAGTGCTATTTCACCCAGATGTGCGATTGGAGAGAGGCCAAGACATGCGTATAAACAAGCATGCTGAGAAGTACCATCTATTTCCAGAAAGTCAAGTATTATTGTCTTAGTAACACTTTGGAAGCATGTAATGATGCTTCTAAAGATGCATGTGAACTATTTTGAGAGTAGATGCTCCTGAAAACTTAGTGTCAATAAGAAAGGGGAACTGAAACAGGCCGGTTGTTTCAGAAGAAACTGAACTAAAGAGAATCAGGTAGTTAACACTGAAAAGCCAATATTCCAGCTACACACCACGGGAAAGTTTAACTCTATTTTGAAAAGATGAACAGGACTTTCCATGTCCGAGACGTCTGCATAGTACAATGACACAGAGAGGACATGCACCACTTTCTACTGCAACAGCTTCTGTAGTTCTGACAGTTTATACTTTGGGTGAGGAGCGTGTTGAAGTTTAAACATGGGTGGAAAGGAGCATATACATGGTATATACATGCACACACACACACACACACACACACACATACTTTTTTACCGCAGCCATGAGGACGGGTTGCGGCATGAAACGAGTTACTTTGCTTTGCTTATCACCCGCATGAATAATGCAAACAGTGAGGTGTAGTATTTCCGAGACTTGCTGATTAACATTTATGTGTTATAGAGTTAATCATTTGCATTGAACAAACGTGACATGTGGCTTGGGAATAAGGAAAGAATGGTATCAGAGTTATACAAAGCAGTTCACGTAAGCAGAGTGTGTCACAGGAACCAGCTGTGCTGGTTCAGGGAAGATCCACCTCTTTCAGTGTCAGTTAGTTGTTTCATGTTTGCCTTAACTTAATTTAGCATTGCTCATTATTAAAGCTGCTATAAGTGGAATTTAATGGCTATTTATTCTTTGTGGTCACTATTCATTAGAATTGCAAACTAAACATTTCACATGCAAACATTTAACAGAACATTTCAGTGTCAGCTGTGGCGCTTGTACCAAATTGCAGCAACAAATATCTGTCAATCTGTGACATTTGCGGATGATTTTTTATTTTTTATTTTTATTTTTTCCCCGAATAACCACTTTAGCAATGCAGACTGAAATCAATGTCTCATTATATATAATAATAACCTTACTTCTGAATGAAAACCAGCCTTCTGAATGGCTGTATTGATTCACATGAATTATCTGCACTGTACTGTGTTAGTAGCTGAGCATAGTACAACTTGTTTCTGAAGAAACAGGATCCTCGAATGTCCGTCATATAGGTTTCATTTTCAATAGAAATTGTAAGGTTCTAGTACATAATGTGCTAAAATACACACACACACACACACACACACCACAGACACACATACACACACTTGATCACTGATAATAGGAAATAAATCTCATTTTTGAAGTATTAGCTGGTTTATATATAGATGATGGTTGAACAGATATCAGTTCAAAAAATTTGCATCAGCTAGCAGCTATTCTGCAGGTGTCTTTGCCAGCTGCTAGAAAAGTGCTGGTATAAAAAAGTTTATAAATGACCACTATGGTCATTTCTTTTATTACTGATACGGTCTCCCAGCTTGACCAGCTCGACCTGTATCTCGCCAGCTGTCTCTGGTTTCAACCAAAACCGTTACGACTCATATGTGATAACATCATATAATCTCTAGTCACTTTTATGAATCTTTTTACCTTTATAGCAGCGTCCAGCCTCATGTGAACAACTTTAACTGCAGTTTCAGTTAAAGTTAGTAAGCAAAGCAAAGTTTAGTTGATTCTTTAAATAAGACTCGTGTTAAACGCCATATTTTATATTTATATTAATGCATTTAGTTATTAATGTGTATGGTTATTAATGCATTTAGTTATTAATGTGTTTAGTTATTAATGCATTTAGTTATTAATGTGTTTAGTTATTAATGCATTTAGTTACTAATGTATTGAGTTATTCACTTGCTTTATTTAGTATTTAGGATTATTAGTTGTGAAGTATCATAACTTCTTGGAATTCTATTTTTGTTGATTCATTAAAACAAATAAACAAAAATCCAATCTATACAGCTGAGTTTATATGTATAATTTTTATTAGCCACTAAATTGGCGTTTGATTACACAACCAACTCGTTTCCATGGTAACAGTGAACCCTGTGTTTATTTTTCGGTTGAGAAAAAAAAAAATCCCATGTAAACTTCCTGTAAAAGAGCCGACTCCCTCACTAGGAGAGGAGGGAGGAGCGTGTGTGTGTGTGTGTGCGTGTGTGTGTGTGTGTGTGTGTGCGCGCGCGCGCGAGAGAAGAGGACGTCCTGTACCAGGAATTGCAGATTACTGGAACATTGAAATGGAGGCGTGTTCATTGAGTAAGGGCGTGGGAAGAGGTGGGATTGAACGCGCGTACGTAGTAAAAGAGGCGTGGTTTCCGCGAAGATCGGTAAATAAAAGGGAGCCGCTCGGAGCGTCGCCTCACTTCAACCACAGGCTGAGACACGCGCGTTTCTCTTCTCGAGAGTAACCCAGGATTAAATCAGCTCAAGGTTTAGTTTATGGAGTGCTACTGATTTCGCTCTACCTTCAAATAAAAATCCACTACTAAGGACCACTACAGGTAAGACTTAGCCGGAATTTATTCTTTTATTTCCAAATATCTAACAGAGACACTTTAGTGTAGTACCAGAGCAGGTGAAATCTGAACAAACTCACAGATTGACTTAATTTTACTATGTGTTAGTTTATATTTACTGATTTAAAACAGGAAACTTAATAATACTAAACATTTAAAATAATTTACTCTTTAACTCAGGTACAGACATGATGAGCGGTCATTTTTACAATTTACTGTACTGGACACTGCTATTAAATTAACCTTAGATTATATTCCCAACTCATGCCCTTACTTAACTTTGCCATGGCTTTATTATTAACATTATTATTACGATGATATTTGTATTAGTTTGATCTATGTAATAGTAATAGAGTTTCTTATCCTTCAGATGTCTTTGTCTTTAGTTCACCTTTACTGTTGTCTTTAGTATTGTTCTTTAGTATAGTATTCTACTGAGATCCATCACCACAGTATCCCGTCTGTAAAAATCTGACTGTCCTCTTACTTTCTTTTCCCGTATGGCTTTAACACATCTCTCCTTCTTCTCCTTAGGTACCTCTGCACCCGACGTTTATTCTTGTTTACGAGTGTAGCACCATGGTCAGACCCAGCAAGCAACTCAACGGGTTTGTGCCGGCGTTGAATGGCTACCAACTCAATGCGCACACATACAGGACATTCAGGTCCAAGGCGGAGTACCAGCTGGTGCATGGTGCATGGTGTCGTCTCCAGGAGTGTGGCTTCTACTGGGCCTCCATTAGTGGCAAGGAAGCAGGCATCCTCCTGGAACAGGAGGCGATCGGCACTTTCCTGATCCGTGACAGCCAGGACCGGCGGCACTTCTTCACGCTGAGTGTCAAGACATCATCTGGCACCAAGAATGTCCGTATCCAGTGTGACAACCGCTCATTCTTCCTGCAGACAGCTCCTGAGTATGAGTGGATAGCACCACGGTTTGACTGTGTGGTCAAGCTTGCAAACCACTATGTTAATTCTCAGAAAGAGCCAAAGGACAACTCACAAAATTTCTTCATCTACTCAGGAGGGGAGAAGATTCCCCTTGAACTGTGCAAACCCTACTACAAGGCAATGTCCTCTCTGCAGCACCTGTGCAGAAAGACAGTGAATGGCCACACGAAGATCTTGGGCAGGAGACATGAGCTGCCTAAGCCCATAAATGACTTTCTGAGTCTGTATGATTCTCCTATTTAAATGGCAAATACCGGTGATGTGATGTAGCCACACTGATATTGTGGATTTTGAGTAAAACGGCTAAGGGAATAAAAATGTGATGGGATCATTGCGATCAAGAAATTCTATGATGACTGAAATATAGTGATGAAAGTCAAAAAGCTAGAGGTAGATGTAGACTAGAAGAAAAATGAGACTGAGCTCAGAAAGGTGAAATTGCAAACTCCTCCAGTTTCAGAGAGTTTGAGTTTTGGGTTAGTCAACACAAACCATGAGGGCTGCTATTGGTCATGTTGGGAGAATCGACCCCACTTTACTCCCTCGGACATACTTATTTGCACAATAAATTAACTTCGAGACAATTGTCCACTGTTAGTTCTTTTGGCAAATGCAACAAGATGAGAAGAGTTCGCGAGTATAAAAACTGTCTTTGTGAATGGAACTGTTGCACTATTTCTCTGCCCTAGTAACATGATCCCAATTTTCCTGGCCCAGTGGGAATTGGCCTTAGCCTCTTCAGTACTGAAAATAAAAGGAACAATCTTGTCTAGACTTTTAATGGAATCCAGTCACCACCACCTTCCAAAGAATCATTGTGCCTTTCAAAGAAAGAGGAAGAACTAAACATGCAGCAGCACAACAACCAAGCCAGGAGAGAAGTTTGAGACATCACAAAGAAAGAAATCTTTCAACTACTTTAAATTTTGACTAGTAAACATGTATGTAAAAACAGGCCAGTAAAGGAATGGAAAAAAAACCCCTTACTGTAATTTTTATTTACTTTTTTTTTTTGGTATTTTTTTTTCATTTTTATTTATTTTTATGTACTTCACTTGATTTTGATTTTTATTTTTTCCGGGTAAATTTCTTGTGTGAGAATGTGAGAAGGCAGTAGCAGAAAGCGCTTGCTTATGCTATTTGATCTTGAAACTTAATTCTGTCAGATGGACCAACCTCCATCCTCATATCATCTTGTTCTTGTTTACATTGTGTAAATGTGAAGATTATGTTAAAATCTGCTGTTGTTTTAGTGCTACATCTTTTAATGTGACTACATATGAATGATAAAAAAAAGAGAAACTCCAGAGAAACGGCAACAAACACAAGCAGACTGAACATATTTGCACAATATTTATATTTCTAAGCATATTTATAATAAAGTGCACTATTTTTTCTAACAATGGATTCCTTCTGGTTTTTTTTTTTCTGGTGATTCCTTCAGCTTCACAAAGGACACTACTGGTGCTAACAATGCTAAAGCTAAAAACAAGCTCCTGCTCTTAAGGTAGTTCCCAGTTAGATGGAATTTCATTTTAAAACTAAATATCCTAGTAAGGTCATCTCTCTCTCTCTCTCTCTCACACACACACACACACACACACACGCAATTGCTACAAGTCCAGCCAAGCTCCTTGCTGAGCATATTTGTGTAGTTATTTGGACTTCTGTCCTCAAAGCAGCATCCTGTCAGGATGAATCAGAATGTTGATTCAGAGATATTCACTCCTAAAAGTGGGAATTGGCCATCATCACCCTCTTCCAGACACCCCCCCCCCCTCGTTTCCTGTAAAACCTTAACTACAATGACTAAGACGTTTTTTGTCTACACAAAATTGTGTCATACAGTAATATGGCTTATACCTTGTGAATTAGTTTGGGTTTTTTTTTAAACCCGTGTGACTGCTAATCCATGGGATGCGCTTCGAATTAAGTGTGACAGCATTTGACAGGCTTGGTATTATAATTAAAATATAATTATTATTTATAATAAAGGCGCTTGCACGCTTTTGAAACAGTAGACACTTAAATACAATTTGTACATTGTGCAAACCTATTCTCAGTGACAAAAAAAAAAAAGAAAAATAGTGCCACACCCTACAATCAAGACAAGCGTGTAAAAATGTCTTACAGGCTGACATGACACACACCCTTCGCTTGCTTGCACAGTATGTACAGTACATGGGTACTGATTTCAGATTTTTAGGAAGAGGTGTGTTCTAGAAAAGATTACAGAGGCTGCTCTATGCTGGTTTGCCTCAGGCGGGTGTTCCTCGTCTCTGTGTTGAAGAGGTGTGTGTGTGTGTGAGAGAGAGAGAGAGAGAGAGAGAGAGAAGGACTTGTATGTCTGCTGGGAACCCAGTAAAGGTTTACTCTGATGTAAAAGCTGGTTTGTGGTCTAAAACAGCTGGCATTTCACTCACTCATGGCCTGGGACTGTGAGTGGCTCAGAGCTCTCACATCAGTTTTGTAGAAGCTGCATGCAGTATGAAAGGTATCGATAATCCTCTTTATATAAGACTTTCCCCACAAGGTGATGTCAATTTAATGAGACACACATTTGTATGAGCTTTAGAGGTTTTAATTCTAAGTGTGTAAGCCTATTACAAAGAAACTTCCACCAAACTCTGCTGGTTTGCCATGCTAGATTAAGTGAACAGCATTTTCATGAGATGATTACTCATGTTTTTGCACATTAATTTCAATAACACCATGGAAATTTATGTATGGGCTGTTTCATCGCAGCAGGAGTGAGCAGGCCTTGTATCACTTCCTCTGCATTTGCTTTGCACACGCTGTTCTCTTCCTGTTGCTCAGGGGTATTACAGGAAACCAAAAAAAGAGAAGAAAATCAGCCTGTTTCAAAACACATGTGAACTATGAGACCTTTTTCGTACTAGGAAGCAGGTGTAAAAAAAACAACAACAACAACAACAACGAAAAAAAACAGACTCACTCGTAAACCAGAACTGAAATGTAAAATTGTTATTGCCAACTATTTCCTCTCACGTAGGATTTTTAGAATTGCTTTTGATCTTGTTCTTGTACGTGGCATGTATCACAACAGAAACGTGACCACTGTGCTGTAAACAGGTATTCCCGCTACAATACAGCTTCTCAGTAGAGCCACAAGAGCCACTAAGTAGCCGCTGTCAGTCAACAACCCCTTATACTAAACTTCCTGAAAAATATATGTACGCTTGCCCATTTTTCACTTGGTCACTTGCACTTGCCTAATATATCTCACCCACTAACAGGTGCCATGATGAGGAGATAATCAGTGTTATTCACTTCACCTATGTATATACACCGTATATATAACAGAGTTTAATATAATCTAATATATTCAATATGAATAAAATATATTTATATAATTTCTGCACAGTCAATACCTATAGACCTCTAAACTTTGTGTGGCTTTCAGTTTAGCTCAAGAACAGTGAACAGATAGCTTCATGGAATGGGGTTTCATGGCCAAGAGGCTGCAAGCCTTACATCGGCAAGTGAAGTGCAAATCGTCAGATGCAGTGGTGTAAAGCATGCCGTCACTGGACTCTAGAGCAGTGGAGTCGTGTTCTCTGGAGTACTTAGCTGACTGCATTTTGTCATGTGTAAAGTTTGGTGGAAAGAGGGTTATGGTGTGGAATTATTTTTCATGGGTTGGGCCTGGCCCCTTAGTTCCAGGGAAAGGAAGTCTTAATGCTTCAGCATACCAAGATGTTTTTGGAGAATTTCATGCTCCCAACTTTGTGGGAACAGTTTGGGGTACTTGACCTCACAAATGCACTTCTAGTGGAATGGTCAAAAAATCCCATAAACACACTCCTAAACCTTGTGGAAAGCCTTCCCAGAAGAGATGAAGCTGTTATAGCTGCAAAGGGTGGGCCAACTCCAAAACATTTGTCAATGTAGTGTATTTTTTTTAAATATATATATAGTTGCCAAAGATTTTGGGATACATATATATATATATATATATATATATATATATATATATATATATATATATATATATATATATAATTAGCTGATGTTTTAATAGTGTATAACCTAAGCTAAGGGTTTCTGTAGATGTGAATAAAAAATAAATAAAAAACCAAAAAAAAAAAAAAAATAAAGTTCTATTCTGAGTTCATGGAGATCATTGGCACCTCCTGCAGTGTGCCTCCAGATAGATTGTACCTTAGTATCTATTAATCAACTACAGAGAAATTCCTTGGTAAAAGTCTCATGCATAAAATTCCATAGAAGTGCAAACCTGATTGCGCAAAGAAGGCCTCACTGATCTTGCTCTCTCTGTCTCTCTCTCTCTCTCTCTCTCTCTCTCTCTCTCTCTCTCTCTCTCTGTGTGTGTGTGTGTGTTACTCTCATTACTTCCTCTCTTGTTGTGTTCCCCTCCTCCCTCCTCGTTCTTACCCTCTGCTAACTTGTGTGACCTTTGTTTAAATGTGCCATACAAATCCCGCCTCCTGTTACTCTTCTAAAGAAGTCTAGCGTTTACACTGGTATTGTTGCAGGTGCCCTAAATGAAGACGAGTAAAGCAACCAACCTCACTTAACGTTCTAAAAAAAAAACAAAAAAACAAGCACTTCCAGTGGAACAGTTTCAATCTGATTTCATGCCCAAACATACAATCATGCAGATTAATAGTGCTGAAGACTTCTTTAAAGACTTCATGACACAAATCTGTCACAGTAAATTACACACTGCCTGAACACTGTCGATCTTGACTGCAAATATTCAGGCAGTGTGTGAATCTACTCTGACAAAGAATATTATACCATCTCTGCCATTTTCAAGCCTTTCTCGGAAGCTTATCTTGTTTTAGTGATAAGGGTGTAGTGATAAAAAAAAAGTAGCCACCTGTAGTATAAAGCTGTTCATCATAACATAGGAATTCCCCTCCCAGATGAGTAGCCTGTCGTCATATTTGTCATATGTGTCTCTACATATGATTAGATATTATACAAGCTTTTGAAAAAGGGTATAGCAACAAGATGTGAGATATGTGTGAATGTCAGTGTGAAGGTCCTAAACCACTTACAAAGACAAACAGTCTCATTCAGATGAACACACACATACACACACACACACACACACACACACATATATATATATATATATATATATATATATATATATATGTGTGTGTGTGTATGTGTGTGTGTGTGTGTATATTCGTATATATATACATATGAAGGGACGAATCATTCCCTTGCTACCTACAAGCATGTTTTCCAGATGTGGGAAGAATCCAGAGGAAGCCTATGTGCAGCTGAAAATATTCTACTACTGATGTCTTCAGTGTAAAACCTCTCTAAGCTCTAGTAATCCAAATCCAAAATGAGATCATAGCTCTTGAAAGCATTCAATAAATATGTGTTGACATCTCATGAGGTCTTATAAATAAGCCAGTAATAAGAGAGGGGAATTCGTTCATTCATACATCTTCAATAAATGCTTTATACCAGTTGTGGTGAATTCGGAGTTGATGTGTGATGAGGGAATACAATGTGGATGAGATACCAGTCCATTTCAGAGCAACACACACACACACACACACACACACTCAAATCTAGGGGGATTAATATAAACATTGCACCCACACTGTAACCCAGGCTCAGGATTGAACTGGGCTCCTGGAGCTGTGAGTCCACACCCTGCTAACACCAGCACCACTGTGATGCTTCTTCTACTACATTAGAAATTGTAATTAATCTGGATTTCAAACCATATGATGGTTTGCAGATTCAGTCATCCAATCTTCCTGTACAGTTTCTTTGGAATATCACTAATGCTTTCATTTGTGATTCACTTTAGCTAGTATCTTTACTCTAAGACTCATGTATCTTGGATTTATTTAAAAAATCTTTAGCAAATTCAGTGGAAAATGCTTTCTTGGAAGGAAGTCAGTACAGATCTTTCTCTCTCTCTCTCTCTCTCTCTCTCTCTCTCTCTCTCTCTCTCTCTCTCTCTCTCTGTCTAAATAAATAAATAAATATATATATATATGTATACACACAGACATAGAGAGAGACATCTTCCAGGAAAGCACTTTATCTATACAAACACACACACTATATTTACACACACAACAAAGGTGGCATTTGCATAGTGTTAGAAGAGACTCATAATAGCTCATTTTAATTGCCCTGCACTACCAACATCCTTTACACGCAGTGTTTATTACAGTTATAATCCCAAAGAATGATTGCATTTCACTGTTGTTTATGTACTCTGAGACACTTATATTAAAAGTAAAGGTTAGCTTTAACAATAGATGGTAGAGGGGAAACCAGTGAGTCCAGTTGAAATGAACTGAAATGAACTGTGCTTTTCAAAAGAAATACACAATAATGATTCATGTAAACACTAATACATTTATGACTGATATAGATATATTCCTAAATTCTTAACACATTTCAAAAGAATTTCACTATGTTTGCAGTTTTTTTGTCTAAATGGTAATGTCTTTACTGTTGTACATTTGTAGTAGTATGTCTTGTTCAAAAGAAGTACACAGTTATGACTCATGTGAACACTTGGAATGTCAGTATAGCCATAAGGGCGTTGGCTTCCATCCACTTTCACATTTGTCACTCATCGTAATGCAGACGAGTTAGGGATTTCCAGTGTATTTCAAGATGTTTTCAGAGGAACTCCACAGTAACTACAATACACAGTACTTATTGATAATAGGAGCAGACGTGTATTTCAGTTGAATAAATACTTCTTTGTAGTGAAGAGGTTACACTGAGGGCATTTCTGTATTCAAAACAAACGCCACAGGACTATGAAACTCATTGAATGGCATTTATTAAAATAGTAGTGAGTTCGAAGAAAGAGATTAACTGTATGGGAAAATATATAAAAATGTGTGTAAGATTTACATTCACAGCATTCGGCAGATTGCCATGATCCAGAGCGACTTACACACTATTTTATACAGCTGAGTACTTGAGGGACAAGGGCCTTGCTCAAATACCCAGGGGTAGCCACTTGGCAGATGAGCAGGGGCGGACTTAGTGATTTGGGGGCCCTAAGCGATTCCAGGTATGGGAATCAGGTATGGGGGGGCCCGCATTTGAAAAAAATTTAATAATAACGTTAAAATCTTAATGGTTAGAGACAGACCATTCAATATATGATAGAAAAGTAATAAGTACTATATGATTTATATAGGCTTCTTGGTATTGGTCAGGGCCCCCTAATTCCCCGTGGGGTCTAAGCAGCTGCTTACCTCGCTTATTGGTTCAGATGAGGGATTTGAAAGCATGACGATCCAAAGTCCAACATTCTCACAAATAACAGAAGATTATTTTCCATTTATTCCATTCAATTCAATTTAATTGCAGTTTTTATTTCTCCCTCACACCATTCAACTGCTTCCAACCAGATCAAATTAAGGCTAACACATGCCTCCTCGAAGACATGTAAAGCTAGCCGACCGCATCTGTTCGACTTGCTGCTCATGCAGCATCACGAAGCAGCGTAACACACCTGAAGGATTTTACATCTACGTGTTTAATACATCACCTAACAAACATGTATAATATGTGATTAAGGTAGTTGTTATTCAACCATAATTTTTTACCACATAATCCAACCAGATAGAATTCAGTATAAACCTCATTTATATTTCTTATAGTAACCCAACAGTTATATTACCCTGATATATTCCTCTGTTCACTGGACTGAGAGACAGAGATCTTTAGATGATTAACTCATCATCATCTTTAACATGTACATATTAATTCAGATATTAGTGCATGATTATTGATGTAGTTCTCTCAGAGAAGAAGCCTGTGATGTGCTGCCACCACTTCCCCCAGGCCTGAATTCGGGGAACAGATGCTAAAGAACCACGTAGAGACCGTGATTGAATAGCAGAACTCTTCGAAATTTACTGAGATTAACAGAAAACGTTTATACAGGAGAAAAGTATAACATTCAGTGGTATCTATGAAACAGACATGGTGGTTGATGTGTTCTCTGGTCGTTTTGAGAGTTTTTTATGAAAAGGCTTATCTAACAGGGAGAATTTCTAAGACAAAACAAAGGATAGCATAGTGTTAAGGTGAGGTCATAAACAACTCATGTGACAGAAACTCAGCCAAGGGCCCAAGGTCAGCCCAGGACAGAGCGCGCTGAGATATAGATTATATCAGATGTACTGTTATTGTAAAGTGTTACCATAAAAATTTTACTCAAATATTTGAATCACTTTAACATTCATTAATGTAATTATTTTCTTTTTGAATGAATGGAGAAATGTTATTAAAAGTGTCTTACATTTGATAAAATAGAAAGTATGATGATTATATTAAAATGTTTTGCCCATTTTCATGTGCAAATAAGTTTTAAGGCTCTATGTAACTTTCAAGTCATGACAACTTGTGCACAAAGCTGATTGGTTATATTGGGATTTTTATTGCCCCAGGAAAATACTAATTAATCTAATTGCTTTTCCCTGCATCCATTTTTTTCCTGGAAAATAAGCTTTTTGTGTGTGTGTGTGTGTGTGTGTGTGGGTGGGTGGGTGCCTGTGTATTTATAATACTAATACACATCCACAAGCCTGCAATGTGAGTGAGAATCCTCCCTTTGACAGGGATAAGGAAAGGCCCCTAGTTACAGGAAACTGGAAAATACTTGTGACTCAGATAAGTACACAATGCACGTAGACATGATAAAGAATACACTCAGTTCTTTATCAAAAGTTTAAGAAATTTCTACTGAAATTCAAAAGCTGCTGTATTCTCATTTTAACAAATGAACAGAAATTGTTTAAAATCTTACCTAGCATAGTGGCTATAACTCATTTAGCTGTATGACTAATGATATGTTTTTGTCCTAGGAACTGCGTGTACTTTGATATAATCACATACAGATGGTTTCTTCTGAAAACATCCTGAACCATGTTCATCTCCAACAATCTTTCCAATCATACAGTGAGGTAATCTGATACAAACATGTACACAAATAAACCCATACAATTTGAGTGGAACTGAAACAGCACATGTTACTATAGCACCTAATACTTTCATTTTCGGTCACACCATGGCATTTACTGTAAATGGTCCTGGAGCAAATTAGTAAAGAAGGTGAAAAGAAAAGAAAAGAAAAGTAAAGAAAAGAAAAGAAAAGAAAAGAAAGGTTAAAGGTACAAAATGAAATGAGGGCATGTAGTGTGAGTCATATTTAGGCTTAGTGATCAAAGGAAGTGAAGTAGCTGATTTGTGAATTTAGTACCAACACACCACCGAGGCCAGTTTGAGAAAGATTTTCCTGATCTCTCTCAAACACACAACATACATTACATTCTCACAGGCCTGACACAATGCACAGTGAGCAAATGCAACCTTAAATGTTTATCTAAAAGTCTCTGCTGGTTTATGATAATGCATAATCTTCAGGGTCCATCAACTTTCATCCATCTTCAATCAACCCTTGGAACTGGAGACTGTCGGAGGAAGTCTGGTGTCAGTCTGGAACAGCCTGAATGGCAAAACTATTGTTTGCACTCAAATTCTTAAATATTAGTTAGATAGATGAGTTAAGTGCCATGATATAATGGTGCAGCTGGTGGCATTGCTGGTTTCAGCTTGAACTCAGGTCAACAGTCTGTGTGGAGTTTTTCTGTATTTCCATGTGGGTTTCCTCTTCAGTCACTTGTTTCCCACCAATATAGTTACCCTATATTGCTCCTAGGTGTGTGTGTGTGTGTGTGTGTATGAACCAGTGGCCCATTCACCTTGTATTCCCACCTCACGCCCAGTATAGGCTCTTGATCCAACATGACCCATAAAGCACTTACTGTATTTATTGAATGAATGAATAAATGATGAAAATAACAGTTCTAGAGAATCAAAACCATGCTCATTTTTTGTTTAAGTTAATCAGAATAATGTAATCGATAATTAGAATGTCTTTGTATGCTTTCGCATTAATATTTCCTTCACAGGAACTAACAGACCCAAACATGTTCCACTGCTCCTGCATGGTCCATAAACACATGGTATGCCAAAAGTGGTGTGGAAAGAACTAGAGTAGCACAAGCCTTCATCTCAACCTCACTGAACACTCTGGGATGAACTGGAACGCTGACTGTGCACCAGTGTACCTACTGTAATCACTCGATATCGCTGCCTAGCTCACTAATGCTCTTATGGCTAAACAAGAACAAATCCCTATGGACTCATAGTTCCAGTGAAAGGAAATTGTAATGGTGCAGCATGAATACACACTCTACACAGATCTGTGCTTCCAACCTTACATGTGTGTGTTGATGTGTTTTTCACATACTTTTGGCCATATAGTGAACAACCTACAACAAACATAACAGGTTTTTTAGCCCTGACTCTATATTACAATTAATAAATAAAACACTAAATTCATGGTGGGCTCTTTCATATATTTATTTATTTATTAAATTTACCTTTCTTACTATTTGCCTTTGTTTTCTTTGTGTTCAGAATGCCAACAAACTAAAGGCATGCCTCTGCATTATAACCCAAGTAAGCATTTACATAGAAGTTCACATAGAAGTGTATATGAACTGCAAAAAAACAAAAACAAAACACAACAAGATGAAAAAAAAGCACAGGGAATGAAAGTTGGAAGCTCTCCCAGAGAAGGCAGGGAAATAAACAATCCACTTCCGTAGCAACCATTGGAGCCCTTACGTCAGAGCCAGACTGTGGTGCATTCATGAAAACCACCAGAGCTGCTTGGAAACCCTTCTTCAGTACACACAGTACTGCAACACGGCTGTCGCTATGGACAACACAGTCGGAAGAGATGCGTGACCTCATGCTAATGCACAAATCTGAGTTCAGTTCAGTTCAGACAGACAGTGACGTAAGAGCTCTGGAGTATCTGCCGGAAGAAGAATCGGTCAGACCGAAAATCTGTTAATCTTGTTTTGAAAATTCAACACCAAAAGGAACTCTGCCAAAACCTGCAAAAAAGGAATGTGATCAAAACAGATCATCAAGATGATAGACCAGTGTAGTTTTGAATAAAAAAATAAAATAAAATAAATCATGTATTTCACACAAAATGGAGGTGTTCATACTATCTTATTATTACATCAAGACCTATAATTGTATTGTACTTAGAGAGGAAATGGTTAGAATTATTAATATTATTGCTATTTTATATCTTATGACTATATTTCTCCAAAACTGTCAAGTCAGCAACAGTAACAATAACAAGGCTACAATCTGTGACATGCCACACACAGGCTGTTGCACTGAGGGAATAGCTGGAGAGAAAATAGAAGAAAAAAGGTCCAGCAAAACTCAAGCCAGAGGCCAGTGAGGCAGTGCAACAAA